>NW_026856190.1:0-98171 GCF_026571515.1 Ruditapes philippinarum
AATTCCAAAATTTATTTCTCGTATACGTGACACACCTTTCGTATTGTCCGCCATTATTTTGGTTTGGTAAATCATATCACGTGACTCAGATCCGATACATTTACGGAAATAATCGAAGGGCTTCCCGCCAAAATATAAATCTTATTTGACTAACCCAGTCAAATAAGAAAATGCATTTTTTAGAATGGTCAGAAATGTTACGGAGAGCGTTTCTAAGTTGGAAAACTTTGTCAATACTAGTTAAATAATGCATTTGATAACAATAAGGCGTTAATTTGACAATCTGTTTTGATGAATTTGACCAGGAATATAACTTTAAACCACGTAAGGTATCACAAAACGTGCACAAATTAACCACTTGCACATACATGAAAAAAATTGTGAAGGAAAACAGGGAATTTTAAACTAGGTTTAGGTGCGCCAAACTTTTCTTTTACCCCCAATATGTACATATATGACGGGACATTGTAAATAAAATGATCCACGCCAAGTGAAATTCAAACAATTTTCCTGGTAACATTACACGAATTAAAAAAACAACAACAATAAATGATCATGTATATATGTACCAGATGGTACAGCCTAATGACCATTAAAAAGTACTCGAGGCCTTTAAGGAAGAAAAAGCACCAATAAAATTACAAACAAGGGCCCGACGAAGGAAGACAGAAGACAGACATCGATTCAATTCAATCCAAAAGGCTTTTTGAACTGTCTAAAATAGACTTGGCCCGTCAGATGCAATCAAAAGAGGAAAAGATGATAAAAAGCATATCGTCGAACTATAAAAGGGTTAAACACCAAGCATGAGGTATGCCTGAAAAAAAAAGATTGTCATAAACTCGTGTCATAAAATGTTTAGTGACCACAACAGAAAAAAATCTATTACCCATGATCATTGGAAGTTCACTGGAATATATTTTAGTATTCTTTTGATTAAAATAGGGATTTTTTTTAAAGAATATTATCTAGGTAGTTTAGGTAGTGAGAATTGTTATTAAATGCAAATGTAGTTTCCTATTGTGAATTAAGATAGAGGCTTAACATAAAATCTCTCATAGCAATGTAAAATAGATCAGCTGTTGACGTGCACAATAAATTCCCAATGGAATGAATATAACTGTTTGAAAACTGCATTGCAGAACCTGATATAGAAGTTTTCTAACAAACATGAGAGTGCTTTACCTACTTGGTCCACATCGTATATTGTCTAATAAAAAAATTGGCACAGAAAGCCAATTTTTTGAGCAAACAAGGAAAGTAACGTTTTCTCTCTTTTTAAAATTATAGATTACAATTCATCTCTGATAACTTTATGTGGAAATGTAGTATATAGGGTAAAGAAATCGGAAGTAATAACGGATGGAACTTGATAAGTCTTAATCTTAAACTCTGAGTTTTTAACAGACTAGAAAAAATATTTCCCCGTATTTTCATAAACTGATTCACAATATCTGACATGTGCTTTATTAGCGGTCAGACAAGTCAGACAATGAAATAAAAGATTACTTGTACTACAAGAACTAGAGAGCTTATATGGATGTTTATGTATTTTGGAATCCAGTACGTTATAGGAAGTTTGAGTTCTTTCTCATCCACACGGACTGTAAAGTTAGAAATACTAGAACTATGACTGTCAATGATATCCTTCTGAGGTACAAAGGTAAAAAGTTTTATAATAAGCATAAGTACAAGCATAAGTACATGTACTGTTAAGTTCATTTTGTAAAACATTTACATAATAGATACGTCATACGATAATTATGTTATCGCACGCCTTGTCAGTCGGGACTAATATAAATTAAGAGTGGATCGCTAATGTATCTTTTCTAAGATATAATATGTCTAGGTTAAGATGGGAGAAGATGCTCATTTCAACGATTATACCTGATTCAATAAATTAAAAAAAATATGTTTCCAGGGTTTCCATGCAAAAATGCATTACTTACTTATTTTTGCGACGATAACCTTTAACCGAAAAGACCCCGGTCGATTCAACTATCTGATTACGAAAAACATTAAACTCAATATCGAGAGGAATTCTATATTTAGGTCCTTAACACTTGTATGTTTAGCAGTTACTCGTAAAAAAGACAGGTTAACGACATAGCCTTAGCAATTATTTAATGGATGACAATGCTGTAGAGTTGCGTTATATCAATCATAAACCTATAGCCTGAAAATACTGGATATTTATTTTTGGATAAGGTCGAGTTATTATTTAAGGTGCTTGAAAACCAAGTAAAAATATATAAAATGCATTTTTAATGGTATTGCAATAACATTATAAATAGGACAAAAACTATAATATTATTTATAAAGTTCGCAATAATGTTAAATTCTTGATAAAACGTCATTTTTTATTGATGCTTCCTCTTTTTATCTGCTTTCTTATATACAGTGATTTATGAAAAACAGCCAAAACCCTAACCTTATGATAATATAAAGTTCAAAATACAACACAAAGACTTTAAGTAAAACTTAAACAAACTGAACCATACTAATGACAATTGATGATATATATTTGGATTTTTTTTCAAATTTCTTATATTAAGCTAAAACTAGATATCCCACTAATTTTTATTGCCAACGATGACATTGTTTTCTCAAAACTGCAAACAATAAATGTAAATCCCGTACTTGCAGGAGTCAGAAGATGTAAAGTTTCCTTAAAAATCTGAATAATGTTTGATCCCTCGGAAATATATATCTCAATAAAATTACATGAAAATTACAGACTCGGTTTGATTGCGTCTGTTCATGAGGGAAAATAAAGATCTGCAACATCCCTCGTGCCCAACTTGCTTGAGCGTAACTCAATGTTCAACACTTACAAATTGTGGAATTAATGATATCGAAGGACATGACAAATATTACACTGAAGAAGTGAAGTACTTTAGTTTATTTCTTATTTATCGAACTGAAGGTTTTAATAATCTTGCATCAGAAAACCCCTATTTATTCTTCGTTACTGAGAGAAAAGTTCGTATATTGCTTACGCTGACACAGACACAGTATGGTTAAAATATTCGTTTCCTTTTCAAGCGGGGCATGTGACACGTGGATGCAACAAGACGGTCGTGACAACTTATGCACGGGTTTTGTAGAAATTCAAATAGCTATAGGTCCATGGAAATAACGAAAGCCTCTGTAAAACAGTAGATGTAGCCCAAAGAGTGTTTTACTTTAACATCATAATTAATTAATTCAAACCATATAATATATAACTAAACTGTCGAAAGGCTTAGGAAAATCTTCAAGTCCAGCATATAGTTTCTTATTAACATATACGTGATAAGACAATGCAGATATATTTTTTATTTACAGTTCTAATGTTTTGTCTTAAACAAATTGGGCTTCGATAAAGACATAATATTGTTCAGCCTTAGTACCAGTATTTAAAATATCGTTATAATCTGCTTAAATAATTAACCAAAATTTCTTAAAGTAAATCCTGTATAATTACTTGGGTCATTGATGCAACCTTTGTGCTAAAGCATTCTGTCCATTTTGCCTAAAGGTAACCTAAATCAAATATCTGATTAAAAAGATTATTTAAAATAATTACAAAATGTGTCAAGATTATTTATAGCTTTAAGATACCGTTAAAAACCATTTGATGAAAAATATTTTTTTTTCACATTTATTTACTACAGTACCTTCCGGTATGCTCTAGCAATTACAATTCTTTCAAGTTTGGAAAACTGTTCTTTGTCATAAATAATTTTTTTTCCTAACGCTTTCTTTTTAAATTCACCCCTGGCTTTTATCATAGATACCCTGGTTAAATAACATGAATTTTTTTCTAAATATATTTAAACATCTATAATAACTCTGTTTAAAACTTTTACATCCTACATGAAATAAGGCAATTGTGTATTTTTACATTTACATCAGCAAGCTTTTTTTTGGCGTTTGCATTAATTCTCTTCTTAAATAAAGGAGAGCAAATATCATCTAAAACAAGTCATAACGAAGTTTGTTCTAATTAGCATTGATGTCTGATTTATTGTTTTGTGTAAGATTAATATCTTGGGGTGTATTTTAGATTGTCTTTAATATCATGACTCGACAAAATATATATAATTATATAATTATTGTAATGATATTAAATGAAGTTTTTATAACAATGGATATAAATTAGAGATGTATTTAATTGAAACCAAGGGATCAAATTGGGATGTCCATTATGTGCTCTTTTAATCATTTTAGCTACTGAAATAATAATCATTGAAATAAGGAACTCGAATAATATAGAAGAAATAAACTTTGAAATTAATTATTCACCAATTTAAATAGCACAACTTGCTGAAGAAACCAAAATAATCAACAAAATAAACTAAATGCAGTAAATCAGGTAGAGCAGTTTTTCAAATACTCGGGGTTACAACTCAACAGGACAAAAACTGAAGCTATGCGGTAAATCACTAACTGATAAAGAAGGACATTTAACATAGCCGACTAAACCAATTAAAGTACTGGGAGTCTATTTTGGAAAACACTATGACGAGTGTTCTAAACTAAATTGTAGTTTTATGTGACTGAATTTGTAAAGAACCTATAAAACATGTATGGTATGGTTTAGTATAGCTTACAAAAATGATTTTGAATTATTTCTAATAATGTTTCTTAAACATCCTTTCAATAGCCTTTTGTAATAGGTGTAAGTGCCCAAGCTGATCTATGTAAGAAAATCAAACTTCATGTTTTAAGGCTTATGGTTATCGGTGGAGTTCCTTGATGATGATGAAAAGTAAATGATAAACATAGAACAATCGACCATTACTACCATTTTGAAATAGGAAGAAGATAATAGAAATATGTGACTAACACTTAAATCACCCTTTCAATTCAGGTCCATGACCTTACTCAATCAAACCGAGTCTGCAACATTTTCAATTTTCTTTAGGAATTCTCTATTTCTCTCTATTTTCTCGGAGTATTGCATTATGTGATTTTTTTATTAAATAATGATGATGATGATGATAATAATAATAATAATAATAATAATAATAATAATAATAATAATAATAATAATGATAATAATAATAATTAATAATAATAATAATAATAATATATTTATTCACAAAAGGTTACAAACCCATGAGTGTCATGGTATACAATCAATTATTTTATAATAAATATAGGTCAATGGTGACATATAACAATGACATATAACAGTCTGTAAACGCAATGTTATTAAATGTAGTTCAATATGCCTAAAAATGTTTGGTTTAGGGCACTTGCTACTTTCTTTAAGCTTGTTAACGTGATTTCAAATGTCTATCATTTCTGACTGTTGTGCTTAATATCTGGGTCAAATTTAACTTTGTCTTTATTTAACTTCTCGTACTAACATTCTTTATGAGTGGTAATTGTTTAGGACAAGTAACGAAATGATCGTATTTGCTGCAATCTGGGCATATTAGTACGTCTACACTATCTGTTTTATGAGCTCTTTTTAAATATCCGCTTAATCCATTTTAATGTATTTCTGCACTTGCTGCACGTATTTGACGTGTATTAAAAAACAACACAACGTTTCCTTTCTATAAACTTTTATTTTGACGACATTTGAGGCATAATGATTGATAATACAATTGATTATTCTTATTCCCTGCGGGCCGGAGGCCGCAGTGTATTGGTACGCGTTTAATTTTTGAGGCATGGAGGAGCACGTGACCTGTTTTCGGTACATGGAGGAGCATGTGATCTGTAAACCGTACATGATTGGTTAATTGACCTATTCGAAAACCTAGTTTCCCGGTACGTTACGGATTTACCTCTAGGGAATCATTGTATACACACCGGTCTCTCAAATGACCGATGTACACAATGCTAGGGAATTCGTCCGAATTACACCTAATTAAGAACATATCACTATTACGTGATATTTCTAATTTTCTATTATTATTTTAACGGTTAAGATGGAAAAACTTGCATAATGTGTTTGAAAATATTATCAATGTTTCTTTAATATCTATCTGAAATTTTACAAACAATAAATTGTTTATAGTGAAAATCCACAGAATTAAAACATTCGTTTGTGGCATCTGCCAAAATAGATAAAGATATTTTCTGCGTAAACTTGTGTGTTTACTTTATTTTATTATTTTTTGCAAGGAATTATTCATACAATGGTATTTAATCATTTTCTTAAATTATTTTCGACCAAGGCCAAGACATTCTTCTAATGATCGATTTTTGTCAACTATATTCCTGATACAAACGTTAATTTTCTTTTAATTTTTCCCCCAAACAATGTTGAAAATAGTTAAATGAAATATCTTTAAATCATTAAAAATGTTCCCCGCAGAACCATTTTACTTGTTTTCTTATCTATAGAGAATGGTGTAACATTTCACTGACCATCGAGGTCAATGAAAACAAAAGTTAAGAAAGAAATGATCCGGCCAAAATGAGTCCCTGTTCATGGGAGATAAGAAAAATGAAAGTGATTTGAATTTATTATAGCAAAAGAAACTGTGAGATAATTATGGGCAACAAAAAGTACAACTGTTTTCGGACTTTATACGAATTTTTATCTGCTTGCTTGTTTTAAAAATTTAACGTTTTTATATCAGCTATCATACTAACAAAAATAAACAAACATTATGCACTATGCTAGTATTAATCTAAATCATTTATAGATGTTCATACATCATCTTTCTATGGTACTGAAAATTACAGTAGCTTTAAATATTCTTAACACTCCACTTGCATTGACCAAAATGTCTTAAATGATTCACAAACCCTTGAAATAATCAAATTTTGAATTTTTCTGTAAACAACTAATTTTATCAAATATATGTGCCGGTTTGTTGTCATATCCAAATAAAAGACAATCGCCTAAAACGACATTGCTTAATCGCTCCATATATTCATCAGATATTGTTGAATAAGCTTGAATCATCGCTTCCGCTCTCTGTAATTTTAATTTATCTTTATAAACCGCTGATACATTCATCGCTTTCGTCAGCTGTCTTAAAAAATCTTCTTTTTTAATGTCAATCAGATCGCTTTCGTTATATGGGAAGTTGATTGTTTTTAAAACCTGACCTGTTATCTGGTAATAACACCACGCACGCAGGTACACATCATACATAGATATATTAGAACCTTTCAACAAAGGAATAGTTTTGAATAAATGCTTTATCGGTCCTAAAGTAGTCCATTTTTTCAAGGAGATTACGATATCTTTTTTATACATTTCTACTGTTTCTTCCTGTAGTTTATTAAAAATGAAATCAAAGTCGTTTTGTAAGGTCTCAAGATGTACAATATAATCAAACTTAAAGGAACATGGATTACATGATTTATGATGCATTGGTCGCACATGTTCGTCCAAACGGTCACCGATTTCAAATGTGTCCACAGTATATTTTACTAATTCAGAAAAAGATAAATCATGCCCATACAAAAGACTGTCATTTGAAATATTTAATCGTGTAAGTTTAATAAGTTTAGTTCCTCTGTAAAGCCAATCTTCCTTTGGAAAATAGAAAATGTTGCAGTAAGTGGAAAACAAACGTCCATAAGGTTCACGAACAACCATAAATGAAAATGCATCATTCATCACCTGTCTTGCGTTAACATTTAGACGAACACGTTCAGCATTTTGTATTAAGCATTCTGTATCACAGCTAAACAACTGTTTAAGTAATTCAAGTGTCATTGTGGATGCACATTTATTAACTCTACAGTACAAAAGCTTTAGGTTTGGTGACATATGTGCCCTTATATTCGTTAAATTTACATCCTCAGAATAGCCTAAATGTCTACATGCTTTATATAGTATATCAAACCTTTTTGTATTATTCACAATTATGTCATTCGAAGGGAAACACTTTTCCTGAAAATAAAAATCTATAAAATATTTGTTTTATTATGTTTTGCACCAACGTTAAAGATATACTGTGCTCATATCTGATATAAGTAAAAAAGGATAAATGATGATTGCTACACAATTCATTGTTAATATAAATTAATATGTTTTGACTAAACACAAAGCAGATATGTTATGTTTAAAATGCTACACGACAAGTGGTCTCGATATAAATATATAGTGCCATTCAAAAAGACCTGGCAGTTTTTTTAAACAGTCCAACTTTACTTGACCTGTAATTGGAAACGCAGCATCCCATACATAGTTTATTCATTTATGTAAACAATAAGACATATTCAGAGTAGATTTCAATAATCTTTATGTGAAAAAAAATCTCAAAGCTGATACAGTTTATTACATTTTAGAATATATGAAATTGAAAATATGTCAGAAATATAAGTATGGGAAAGTGTTCATGTCTTCTCTCTTGACATATTAGCAAAAATAGATAAAATAGTTAACAGCTATTGTAAATGGCAATGGTATATATGTAAATAATCCAGGAAAAGGAAAAGAAAACTTTATGTCTGTTAATATTTATATGGACTGTTCGAAGGTTATGTGTTTTGTTCCAGGAGTAATCTAAATGTTTATGCAAATATATTTCATGCTCCCAGAAGGTTGAGCATATAGTCTCAGCTTTGTCCGTCCATCCTTCCGTCTGTCTGTCCGTCCTTCTTTATTCTTTGTCCATGACATCACTCTGAATTAACAAAGGTATCAACATGAAACTTTGTAGATTGATAGATCTCATTGAGTAGAAGTGCAGTGTAATAGAATTATAACTCTGCCTTGCCAAATTTGAGAGTTTTTGCCCGATGTTCATTTTCTCAATTTGAACATTGTCCGGGACATAACTCTGAAACAATAAGAGATACCAACATCAAACTTTCTAGGAAGATAGATCTTATTAGGTAAAAAATGCTGTGCTTAACATCCTTAACTATGCTTTGGCTAATTTTGGTGTTATTGCCCTTTGTCTATTTTTGCACTTTGAACATTCTACAAGACATATCTCTGGAAGTGTAATAGAGATAAACAAGACACTTTGTGGGTAGGTAAATGTCATTGAGGAGAAGTGCAGTGCAAAGAATAGTCACTCGGCTTTGGAATTATTGAACTTTGTCTGGGACATAACTCTGAAACTAAAAAAGGTATACTTTTCTGTGTCCAAAACCTATTCGGGGAGCAAAACTTAGTTCAACCGGCTCTTGTGTTAATTTGTTAAATGCTTTAATACATTTTAAGAAAACAGAATATACAATATATGTAATAGATGCTTTTTACATTCAAAATTATTATTAGTCTAAACATTATTAAAACAAAAAATAATCCATTGCTGCTGTAAGTCGACATGTTATTTACCTTTGAGAGTGAATATATCGAAATAATTACATTTAAAGATACATGGCGAAAAATATTATTGTTTTATATTTATTTACCTCTTGTTTATTTCTATAATTCTCTTTCTTTTGATTTGGATCTTCCGCAACGTAGCATATTCCTAGAATTTGAAATGTTTATTTAAATTTTCAGGTATTTAAAAGGCTTACATATCAATGACTGCAGAGTAAACTATTTGAAGCTTTTTTAAAAAAAAAATATTTGTGTTGCTCAGTGTTTTAATGCCAACGTTATAGATTTAAATTTAAAAGTAAAACACTTTCCTTTAGAACATAATATTTAAATATGGGAAAGGTAAAATAATTGACACAGAAATGAAATATAAGCATGATTTACCAGGTAAAATAGTAATATTAAATATTCTTGCTGCATTTCTTATTCAAGAAAAAAATTAATGTATTATATTTTTGAGGTCCTTCGTAATCATTAATGCCTGCACTTTTAAGTGTTGAGAACTGAGTACCGCTCAAATCGATGCAAGGAAGCGTGAGGACTGTTGCACATATCATTATTATACCTCATGTACAGACGCAATTTTCATGTAATTTTGTTGTAATTGATGCTTCCGAGGGACCATTTTGTTACCAGATTTTTTATTTATTATTAAAGTTTAACTCAGTTATAAAAACGCTTTTTGTGATGGCATTGTTTTATGTAAATCATTTGAAATAACACAAAACTCTTGCTGATCGATTTTTAAGGACCTGAGTTATAACATCTCTGATTGAATGTACGTGGCGATTTTTTACGGCCTTCACATGGCACAAACAATTCTGATGTGGCAATAAACTTGTTTCCAGTGCTATCCAAGTATCTTTTGACATGATTTAAAAACAAATTCATAAAACAAATCATATTTACGTATATTATAGTTCGCATTGACGAAACTGCATTGTGACATACTAAAACTTTTTTTAAATCATTTTTTCGTCTTTTGTAATCCTATGTACAACATTTTTTGAAAGCAAATGCAGATAAGGTCTACAGATAACAAATTAAGTTCATGCTAGTTAATACCACAGGTGGCAGTATCAGTGTTTGGACACCCCACCCCTATCTGCCCCTGGACCCCTACTATAACCCTGATAAAAATAATTCAACACTCTATGGCTAACTATAAGGTATCAAATACAAAAACCACCAATAAAATTATCTATATAAAAAATTCCACTTTCAAAATTATAGTTAAAGAAAGGTGAAAAGCCTACTATATGTTCATTTGCCAAAGAATGTGGAACACGGGAAATCGTCGTTTCGGCGACTGGGGCGCATTCCGGCGGCATTTCGCTGCATCATTCATTAACATCAATAAAAAGAACTAGAATTCCGCAGCTTACCTAATTCAAGTCCAACACATATCAAAATCATTCCGATTTTTTTCTGTTTCACGATATTTTTGACTTGTCATAGCCATTTTGCAGTCTGATACCTGGGTTGTAATATGCGATCTGATTGGACGAGCCAAATCGGACGTCCAATCAGATTGCGTATATCACACAGGTATCAGAATCCAAAATGGCAGCGACAAGTCAAAATATACAATGAAACAGAAAAAAAGCGATAGAATATTGATATTCGTTGGACTTGAATTAGGTAAGCTGTGGAATTCTAGTTCTTTCTAGTTCTTTTTATTGATGTTAGTGAATGATGCAGCGAAATGCAGCCGAATGCGCCCCAGTAACCGAAACGACGATTTCCCGTATTCCACATTCTTTGGCAAATGAACCTATAGTAGGCTTTTCACCCTTCTATAACTATAATTTTGATAGTAGAATATAAATGTTTTTATATAAATAATTGTATTGGTGTTTTGTTTTTGATACCTTATAGTCAGCCATAGAGTGTTGAATTATTTTTTCAGGGTTGTAGTAGGGGTCCAGGGGCAGATAGGTGTGGGTAGTCCATACACTGATACTGCCACCTGTGGTAAATACCAAGACAGCAAAATACGATAAATTACAATACAATAGAATAAAATGTGTAGTAATTGTTTTTAATCTTAAAGAAACAAAATATTAGCAAGAATTTACTAAGAAGATAAAACTCCTAAAATAAATTGAAACTGTTAAGAAGATATGACAATATCAAGGTTAATATTACATTCTTTATGCTACGTATAAAGAGAATGTTTTGGTTTATTCTTATGATATAGGCTTGTACAAAATAGTATTTTCATCAAGAAGTTACATTTCTCCAAAACAAATATATTTCAATTACTTACCAGAAAGTAGCTGTAATCCAAAGATAATAATAAAAGGTGTAATTATTTTTTTTCTTCGCATTTTCAACTTTCATGCTCTATGTCGTCATATAATTTTCTTTTCATTAATTAGACACATAATAATCACAAATACGTGACATCTATAATTCATATGTTCCCTTTCTCTGCAACATCCTCATATCATAGCGTAATTATCTCGAAGTATTGGACTCGTATATTTAAAAGAATACATTACAAGCATGAACGAAGTCTACTTTTAATGGATTGGTTAAAAAAAAAACGTAGACAGAAGCATATCATATGACAAAATGGATAATTATCAGCCTTATCTCAGGCACAAGGAAAAAGATTGCAAGCGCATTATCTAATACCTAAGTTGTATCAAACGTTATTTATCAAAAATTTAATGGCAGGAAAAAATATCGTCATACCACCATAACGTTTACGATCAGTCCGATGAATCTTTATCTAAAATGTCCCTTGTACTGTATACATATACAGTTAATACGACTATGTAAAATGTGTAATAAGCTCGCCAATCAAAATAAAGCTTGCAGCTAACACACATATAAAATATGAAGATATATATGTAAGATTGTAATACGTACGACTGGAATATGAGAAAATAATATATAATCAGTTAAATAAAAGCAAACGCTTTTCTAAGCTTTCGGCATTTATTCTTCTTCAGATAAAATGTTGTAGAAATGCTATTTTATCAATAAATCGGCATTAAATGATGTTCTAAAGAAAATTCTTGTTATTCAAAGGATAAATAAAGAGAAAAAATCACTTTCAAAGAATTTTTTATTTTGTCATTTTTGTGAAGTTGGCGGCCCAGCGACCCAGTGGCCTGACGCAAAAAATTTTTAATGTTGTAGAAATGCTATTTTAACAATAAAACGGCATGTAATGAAGTTTTAAAGATAATTCTTGTTATTTAAAGGATATATTAAAAGGAAAACTCACTTTCAGTGATTTTTTATTTTGTCATTTTTGTGAAGTTGGCAGCCCAGATGCCCAGCGGCCAAGCGGCCTGACGGCCTGAACTTAAAAATGAATTTAAGTTTGGCAAAGCAATTAAAACGACTGTTAATTGAATTTTAAAGACATATCTTACCCTTTAAAGTTAAATAAAAGAAAAAAATATGCATTTAGACAGTTTTTTTTTTATCTCTAGCGACCTGTCAGCCGGAATTTCAATGTTGTAGAAATGTTATAAATATGAAAACACGTTACTTTATGGGGTTTTAAAGACTATTCTTGATATTTAATAGGTATATTAAAAAAATCACTTTCAAAGAACTTTTTATTTTCTCGTTTTTGTGAAGTTGGCGGCCCAGCGGCCTGACGCAAAAAAATAATCTTGTAGAAATGTTATTTCAACAATAAAACGGCATGAAATGAAGTTTTAAAGACAATTCTTGCTATTTAAAGGAAATATATAAAGAAAAATCACTTTTACACAACTTTTTTATTTTGTCATTTTTGTGAAGTTGGCGGCCCAGCGGCCCAGTGCCCTGACGGCCAAAAATTTTAATGTTGTACAAATGTTATTTTAACAATAAAACGGCATGTTATGAAGTTTTAAAGATAATTCTTGTTATTTCAAGGATAATATTATATTAAAAGAAAAATCACTTTCAGAGAACTTTTTTATTTTGTCATTTTTGTGGAGTTGGCGGGCCAGTAGCCTGACGGCCAAAAATGTAATTGTTGTAGAAATGTTATTTTTATCAATAAAAATTGATGAAATGGTAAAGTTGGTGGTGAAATTTTTTGTCACCAAACTCTTGGAATATAAACATAATTATAATATCTCGGGGGCACGGTCTCAGATTTTTTCTATCTTTTACGTTACGTCTTGTTGAACAATTTATGCGACTTTTTCACCATAGATATAACTTAATTATTCAGTCGCTGATTGAGCAAACAAAAATCCTTGACACTGTTTCCTCCGTAATTGAATTCCCTTTCATGCGCTTTAAACCGCATGCAAATTGCTTGTTTATTAAAAAAGTAAGTCCGACGCGCATCATTAGAAGTGTAATAAATCGGCTGTTCTCTCTCAGACCACTGCGTTTTCCGTTAAATTATTGTATAACACGCAAATATCACACCAAAGGGGGTGACACGATGCAGTCACATATACTAATAGATATAAGTAATAGTTATAGTACATGAAACGAGTTAGTTACGAGGTGGCTGGGGCGACATCAAGTGGTGTTTCTGCTAAAAAATGTCGAGGTCGTTAGGCCGAGACAATTTTTTTTCAGACACATCCCGAGATATCGCCCAAGCCAGTGTTATACCCCCGTAACTTACGAGTTTCATATACTATAACTGTTTTATTGGAATAGCATAATGTTTTCTTTTTTTGTAATAGAAATAAATAAATAAATAAATGATTAAATAAATAAATAAATAAATACATTACAGTTATTCATGACAAGGCAGTTTTTCAAGTTGTTTTCGCTGCCGCAAAAAAAAATGATGTACAAGAGACATCCAATGTTAGAGCCGAATTGTAAACTGTTACCAATATTGATTCAAGATTAATTAAAGAGCTTTTTCAGTGGAAATAATTCATTCAGCGGTGTGCCTTTTTGATTAAATGAGAGTAAATTTCATTTCATTAATTATCTTTGTTTATATATTTCATTGTATTTGTTTATTTTATTTTATTGATTGCATTTTTTTTGCTACTGGGAATGTTCGTTACCACTGAACCATTGGAGCCTCTGTGAAAAAACAAAACAAACAGCATTTATATAAAACAGGTGCGAAAAAAACTCAACCGTAATATATCAGTCGAGTTTTTTTCCTATATGAAGCAATGAAAAAACTGTACTGTTATATATCAATACACTTTTCAAATGCTCATTGCACTGTACTGAGTATAATGGGTTAGTAAGAACAAAGGAAAAGTTCCAAACCATGCGATAACAACTTTTATGACCCAGTGACATCTGACCAATTAAAAAGCAGCCGATAAATATCCTTTTATAGCAGAATTTCTTTAAATCTTAACGTGACTATCGTTTAAATTTGAGGCACCCAGTGAGATAAAATGGTATGCATTTAACGTTCGTACTGTTATCGGGTAATCATATTGTTTCACTTTTGATGTTATTATTATTATTAAGCATCATCATCATCATCATTATAATAATTATACTATATTAGTGTCACTTTGATAATCCGTTAAATTATAAGTTAAAAAAAAAACAACAAAAAACTGTGCTCCTGACAGACTTTTAAAGTCCGTGCATGGTACGTTGTACAAATAAGATAGTAATAAATTTTGATAATTTACCCCGTTGTCACCTTAAGTACTTTTACATTTGGCTGTCTTACGTATCTTTATCTTATTTGACCTGCTTTGTTACAACTAGTTACAAATGCATGAGATATTTTTTGGACATGGGTTGATATGCACTTGTGTACAGTTAGAGAAAACGCCAAACATCTGTCCAAAAAAGCATTATCAGAAATGTAAAAATATAATGAAGTAAAGTATGTTATATATTAAAGTGACATTATGCCAATCCAAGGGTATATAGTGAGTTAACAGGTGAATATCAAAATAAGTTTTCATTTTGCCATTATTCCTTTTCAATCAATAATTTACTTCACATAAACAATAAATAATGCACAGATCTAAACAAAACTTCTGTAAATATCCATTAGAATTTACCTATAACGCTTAGTTTATAAAAAGAGTGGGGCAGTCTTGTTATATTTTAGGCAAATTTATATTATTATCCTGAACATTTTCCAATATCAACGGTTGGTCAGACACCATTTTAACAGTCAATTTGAGAAATATAAAGTCAATTCTTGACTATGAAAATATGAGCGTAATGTCACTTTGATCGATATATTCAAATAAATATTTCGCAATCGTAGTGCGTTTAAAATGCATGTAGTTTGAATTTTAAAATGTTAAATTAAATTAAATAATTAATCACTTGGCATGTAGTGGTTTGCTTTACAACAAGGGGAACCAAAAAATAAATAAAAAAATAGAAATAGAAATTTAGAAAAACAAAATATTTTCAAATGATCATACAAAAGACAGACAAAAGTAAAAAGAAAAAAAGCAAAATGACATCATCATTATGACATGTCTGAGCTTAGGGTGCAAATTATAAGAAGTTACACTGACCTTGATTTACCAAATTAACTGAACCACTACGATGGTACACATTCTTATTAGAAATTATACTATATATACTTGTTGACACTTTTAATCTCTGATAATATGCAGACGTACCCTTTAATGGACTTTCCCAAGTACCGTTAAGACCAAATTATCATCTCAGGATTATAGATAAAACAGCTTTTTTGAAGAAGAGAATATAATACAAGATGAGAAGTACCATTTGATGGCAAATTTGGTAAAGTTGTTGGTATACGATACGACTTAAAATTTTACCACGAGTTTGAGCCTCAGAAATTGTCTAACATTTTTCTCTCCTTTTTTTTTCAATTTTATGATATATGCAAATGAATTGGAATATCAAGGTAGTTTTGATATAATATCTAATATTTTTAATATACCGATAATAATATTTTTATCTTGTGTCTTGATCATTATGTAGTAGTCATAGTACTTGTGCAGTGCACGAATATTTCGTGCCAACAGAACTATAGATGAAACAATTTGTGTTCTTGTGTGCAGTATAAGGTTTCACCAACTTGCTAGATATGCCTACATTGAAAACAAAAGAAAAAGTGAAATGAGAAGTAAATAAAAAATAACACAACACAGTAAAAATATTCTTCATACAGAAATAATTTTTGCGAATCGAACCTGCCTTGCATTGATATTCAAATAGAAATTTAACTGACAGTCTTACCTACTGCGTTAAGTGGACAGTTGGCAAATTAGTAGTTTTTTATTTATATCGTTGAAAGATGATAAATACAATATGATAACTGTTTTACACCGTTATAGTGGACTTGACCATTACGTCACTTAATAATTATCTTACGTCTACACATTTACCTATGTATCTAACACAAAAAATAATGTTTGAAAATTTTCGTAATATTTGCGGGAAATCTCTGACCAGCGAATTGCGTAGCTCATCTACACAGACGCTATCACTTATCTATCTGACTTTTATCTTTAAGCTACAACCGGTTTCAAACAACATTAGAACAGAAAAGTCCCTAAATGGGGTTTATTTAAGAAATAGAACATGGCCTTGTTTTATTTGTTATATTATACCGAATCTAAATCCTTCCATCCCCTTGTTTTGTGCTGTTATTTTTACTATTATTTGCTTTCAATAATAATTTTACTTGTTCAGTGTGTGAAATATCTCAAACCCTAGACGGATTTTGTAAGCAATGCAGAAAAAATCATGCTCTTCTTTTAATATTCCGATTACCGATTACCGATGATCTAGGAGTTGTTATTCCATTTTTGTTAATCAAATTCAATATTAATTAAATGTAAATAGGCAAAAAAAACCCGGACTTTAAGAATAGAATAGAATAGAATAAATAAAAATTTTAACTAAATTAAAGACATATCATGATTTTTGATCAACATGTAATACATTTATGTCTCTGATAAAGAGCCAAATCGCCTAGTCATTTTGACAGTTATCGTCTGTTTGTGTCGTCGTGAAATTCGCACGTCGTGAAAGCTACGTTTAAACGGTCTTCATAAGAATTATGGACCACCCCCGGTCTGTATGCTGTTTATGGACCGTGTGATATATTGAATATAGAAGAGCGTATGCAAATGAGGTATAATATAATTTATTATCTCTCAATAATAGACTCCAAAGAAGATAAAGACTGCAAGTGTCCACTATATATATTTACTTTGGAATATTGCTCCACAATGTCCCATTACAGCCATCACGACACACACATAACGCAAAACAGTGTTAAAACGAATTGATGATGGTTAAAAGTCGAAAAAAAATAAAAACATAAAAAAATGAAACCACGATGTATAAAAACTCTGCATAATATGGTTTCATCGTCATCGTACTTTCGACCACTCGTCATAGTAGTTCCGTTACTTCGTGGCTTGGGAGCCATTGTTCATTTAGTGTTTAGTTTCTTTCTCAAGAAATAACGGCTTGCCCTGACTGGGTTTGTGCCCACACGGTGAACGATACATAGATGACTAGTCCGACGCGCTAAACACTCGCTATAATAATACATTAATTTATTTATTATAAATATACATGCACAATTAAGTATTATAACATAATGGTATGGTTATAAAGATATTTATTTCGTGTACAAGTTATGTTTTTATTTTTATTTTCAAAAGATTTTAGAGAATAATATGACCGTTATAGAATAAGATTCTATTCCAAATATTGGCACCATTGTAACAAAAATGTATTTTTACCATAATTCATGCGGTGTTGAGGTATAACTATTATGCGATGCAGATCGAAAATGGGAGCAAAATCTTAATAAGTATATACTAAATAGTAAAGTACATTTTAGGAATATCCGTATATACAACACCATAGGAATGAAGTGTTTAAATACAGCAATAGCAAGAACGATATATTGACAAACATGTGATTCATGATAATAATGTAAACAACTGCATGCATTTACAATACACAAATGTTAAAACAAACAAAGTTTAGAAATTACAAAATATGATAAACAAGATCAACAAGGAAAGGCGGCGTTCAATGAATGCAACCCCCATATGACCCAGCAACAAGAACCAGTGGCAAGGAGCCCAAGCGGACCCCTAACAAAAACAGGACAGAGTAAAGACAGAGCACGGACAGGTTAATCACTAAATGACAAACAATTTGTAACTGATAAAGAATTCAAAGAACACAAATAAATGATAGAATAATAGGCCAACAAAGTCAAAGGGGAAGGGGACAGGAGACCGGGGGAAGGGGGGGGGGTTAATCAAATAAATGAAAACTAGGGACAAAGGGGAAGATACTTACCGTAGACGAGAAAACAACAAGAGACACAAGCAAAAGTGTCACCAAAATAGTATGAAACAACATAGACATACATCTGAGGAACACAGAGGGGCGCCGCCTTGGAACGGTCAGCAGCATAATAATGAATACAAGTTAACGTATTGAACTTAAAGAAAAAATAGCGTTATAATGGAAACATGGAAATATTAAATACATTTATCACCCTAATAACGACTAATTAACACTTGTGCTAGCAATCAGAATCCCAACCATTCAACATTTCAGTTTCGTCCAATAACAAGGAGGTAATCATTTAGGGTATGACCATAACCCAATCTATAATCATGAGTTATTGTTAATAAATATGTAAGCAAGAGTTATTTTGTAAAGTCAGTAAATGATGACTTATATTCATAGATTGGACGGGGATAATAAATTTGATGGTACCCGAAAAAAATGTTTTAAAACTTCATAAAGGACCATTCATATTTGTTACAGTATTGTACACCATATATTAGCCTGCGTTCAAGTCTGTCATTTTATGTGCTTCTGTTCGGCTGATCGATATTATCAAAAACACGACCAAATATGAATTAACGCGTAAATATCATCGCCTGAATCCCAGGCGTACCATATATATGACAAGTTTAGGCCGCTAGCTTCACAAAAATGATAAAAGATCTCTCAAAGTGATCCTTTGCTTATAAATCTTTTAAATAACAAAAAATTCATTAAATACCATTTCTTTTTAAATCATTTCAATAACTGTAAAATCTTAAAAGGCTACAAACTTGACAAAAATTATAAAATAAAGATAAAAAAGAGATTTTTTTATTTTATATATCCTTTAAATGACAAGAATTGTCTTTAGAACTTATTAAATTCTGTTTTATTGCTTCAATAACATTTCAACAACATTAAAATTTTTGGCCGTCAGGCCGGTTGGCCGCTTGCAAAATAAAAAAGTTCTCAAAAATTGTTTTTTTTTTTCTTTTTATATATCCTTTAAATAACAAGAATTGTCTTTAAAACTTCATTAAATGCCGTTTTATCGTTAAAATAACATTTCTACAACATTCAAATTTTTGGCCGTCAGGCCACTGGGTCGCTGGGCCGCCAACTTCACAAGAATGAGAAAATAAAAAGTTCTTTGAAAGTGATTTTTTTCTTTTTATATACCTTTTAAATATCAAGAATAGTCTTAAAAACCCCAAAATGTATCGTTTTTATCATATTTATAACATTTCTAAAACATTGAAATTCCGGCTGACAGGTCGTTAGAGATTAAAAAAAATGTCTTAAAGGGAGACACAGGCAAACTTTTCATTTCTTCATTTTGATTTTTTCATTCATCTTTCTGTAAATGTCCTCAAAATAAATAAACTAGGCAGTCATAGGAACAAAACTTTTCTCCTTATAAAGAAGAAAATGGTGATTTCCTAACTTGACCCGCTTGGGTCAGGTTAGAGCGTTAAGATATCACACAATTCCCACAGTGAATTATGGAAACGTTAAAGAGCATATCAAATGAATGACTCAGACTTGTTTCAATCATTCAATATCCACAAAATCTGTTATTATAACTTCCAGGGTTTGTTCAAGTCACATGGCTTGTTCTAAAACTTTTCGGTGATTCTGTCGGTGTCTAAATTTCGTTCAATACATCTAGATATATTTATGCTTCAAACACGAAATAAATAGAATTTATACAGAATTTCATGCTGGGACTTTAGAAAATTTCATTTTAGCATGATTTGAGTACATTAAATCATTTTGATATTTTTGTCATTTATTTGCCTGAGTACCCCCTTAATGTGTTTTTTCTTTAATGTAACTTTAAAGGGTAGATATGTCTTTAAAATCAATAAAGAGGCGTTTTAATTTCTTTGACAAACTTGTATTAATTTTAAGCTCAGGCCGTCAGGCCGCTGGGCCGCCAACTTCTCAAAATGACAAAATAAGAAAGTTTTCTGAAAGTGATTTATCTTTTAATATATCCCTAAAATAACAAGAATTATCGATAAAACTTCATTACATGCAGTTTTATTGTTAAAATAACATTTCTACAACATTAAAATTTTTGGCCGTCAGGCCGCTGGGCCGCCAACTTCACAAAAATGACAAAACAAAAAAGTTCTCTGAAAGTGATTTTTTCTTTTTATATATCCTTAAAATAACAAGAATTGTCTTCATTGGATGCCGTTTTATTGTTAAAATAGTATTTCTGCAACATTAAAAATGTTTGGCCGTAAGACCGCTGGGCCGCAAACTTCAAGCCGCCATGCTGCTGTGCCGCCAACTTCACGCCGCCAGGCCGTTGGGCCACTTGGCCGCCAACTTCACGCCGCAAGGCCGCTGGGCCGCTGGGCTGCCAACTTCACACATCTTCAAAATATGTTTAGTTTGTTGTGTAAAGACTATAAGCTTATATGACGAGATAGTAATTTATTTATTTTTTTGCTTTTTTTTTGGGGGGGGGGGGGGTTGGGGGTCTGGGGGTCTGTATTTTTTTTAATGAAACCGCATGTTTGAAAAAGGCAGAAATATAAAGATAAATATATACAAATTATCAAATTCATTTGTTTAAAAGATCTTTATTTGTATCGGTTTACGTTTATAATACAAATTTACTTTACAAAGAAAGTGAAAGACAAAACTTACATCTATCATATTCACAGAGTATCGCTATGGGCCTCAAAAGGTGTAAGTTAATGAAGAAATACAATTCTGAAAACAATTTGTATTTAACCAATGTCTACACTACTTCTGACGTTTTCTTCGTGTTTCTTTCTTTTGATATTGTAAATGAATCATTGCTTTATATTGTGTGGGGTAAGTATGAATTTCTATAACGAGTGCTGTCCAAAAAGTTATAGCACTGTGACTCTATTATCAAATTTGTTTAAATAAATAACACCATTACACAAGAAATAATTATCAGAACAAATCCGCCCACTTTTCTTCTAATTGTACACATCTTGTATTGATAATTTAATTGTACATAGAGTATGTGTTCCGATGATTGTTTGTGTTAAATTGTGTACAAAGATTAACAGATATGGATAGTATTAGTGTTAAACAAAGTAGACTACATAACATAGTAAAAATGTTTTTCTTATTCAATTATATAGATCATTTTTGTATTATTCGAACGACGCTTATTATGTGTTAACTTGCAAGAATGTTACAAAACTAGAACTTAAATTGGGCTGAATATCTCATGTACTGACTTAATTTAACAGAGTTTGCAATTTTCATGTAATTTTGCTGTTTTTAATGCTTCCGAGGTATCACTTTATTCCAGATATTATGAATTTTCATTATATATATTACACGGCGAGCAATTATGTTCCGTTAGTGAAATATCACAGGTCATTTATTGTTGACGAAAAAGATTAGTTTAATGACAAATATAATTAATTATCTTTAGTATCATAATATTATAAAGTACGAACTTATGCAAAATAACTAACATTTTAGAAAAAATATATACCATTAAAAAGCTACAAACATTGAACAAATAGGACACCTTTGTTAATTTTCTTATTTCTAACTCTTTATTAAAAAAGATTTGTACAAGACTCCTGACGTACTATTCAAATAGTATATGATTTTTAGGTACAAAAGCCGAGTGTATTAAGACAGCCGAGTGTATTAACATAGTTAAAAAGTAAGATCAAATTAACTGATACATATCAGGAAAGAATATACCGTTTCAGTATGTGCTCTTATAAAAAGATAAAAAGAATTAATTTTCATTAGACTGAATAGACAGTTAAAATAAACATATGAATCTAAACAGTGTTATTGTGATTTCATTTCTAATACGTTGCTAATATTTATAAGACATAATTGAAATTTTAGAGAAATATCAAGGAACTGTTTAAGTTCGTTTGCTTGTTCATGTATACGACTTTTGTAATGTTTAAATTCATGGATTGTAACCTTTTGTTCAATTAACTAACAAATCTATCAGTTTTATGTTTCCGAATTTTAAGAACAGAGAAAAAATATTTAGAAATGTTGACTTGTTGATAGATGTTATCATTTATCCAAGTGGAAATTTTTTTAGCTCTTAAAGCATTTTAATTCCGTTTTATGTTTTTCTCTAAATCTTAAACTAGATAAAGAATCTTGATCATGAAAAATCTTGCACGTCTTGCTGAATTGTTACATTTTTTAAACCCCCTTTACCAACCTTACGAAAGTGTTGGCCCGGGAATGAAGTAAATCTATTGAGACTTTGCATAACCTTTACCCTAACATACTAATTAAATATGAAAATAAACTACGAATAAATTAACATACTGTAGATTATTAAGGAAAATTTGTGTTTTAGATACTATTCATTTCAAACGGTATGTTTTAAACGGGACATTCTAATACGTCAAAAATTACTGAAAATATCAAAGTTAGAAACGCAGAATATGACACGAATAAAGAGAAAATAAATTGAAAAGTGAAAGAAAGACGTTTGTATGGAATACAGTGATATAGTAATGAAAATGAAGTAAAAGAGTGTACCATAACAGAAAAATTTGTAATTTTATTGAAGTTACTCATGTTGAATAAATACGATTCTTTGTAAAAAGTGCCATTGATAAAAATGAATGAAACTAATGGATCAGTGCCACAGTGATCACAGAACCTGACATTAAGTACGCTCATCTTCATGTAGGACATGAAAATATTTTTTAAATAAATATAACCCAGTAGTCTATAAAACGGGGCATGAGGGGCCTGCAAACAATAAACGCAGAACAATCTCTTGAGGATTAAAATCTCACACCATTGAGAACCTTAATTTTGCAATATTATAAATCGTATATTTATAGCAATATATATCAGATGAGAATTATTGAGTCTTTTATATTTATCATTGTTATCTGAATTATGCCTATCTTGGTCAATCTGAATCTTTATATTCCAGCTAGATTAATCTCACTCCATTGGATAAAATTGCTTTCATGCGACGGCGCGTGAGCATGAAAGTCAAAGTTATCTGTGAAGTGTAAATGATTTGACTGCTAACGTTAAAACCATTTCACCCATAGCCTTTTAACATCTAAGAATGATCACACTTATTTAGTAGAATATATCCATAAGGATAGTGAAGGTCAAAACACATAGACGTTGACAATGAAAACAGTGTTTGCTCTATTAATAAACATTCGAATCATTGCCTTCAAACTCCAGAGGAAGCTCATCATAACTAAGCAAAAGAACCGGATAGTGTTGGGGTGTCGATCTAGGACACAGTGACACAGTGACCTTGACATTATCAAGAGTTTTAGCTGAATTTATACATTGCATTTTTTAAAATAACATTTTCTCTTCATATAATGATTAACCTCATTCAGTAAAAGATTTTAATTTCTTTGACACCGATGCGTTAACGTCTAGGTCAAAATGACTCCGCGTGAGAAAATAATTTGATAACAAGAGAAAGATGGTCAATAAAAATCAATGTTTTAGCTTACAAATTGAACACAAATATAAAGTAATATTTTTTATTATTGTTTATATTATAATTTAGAGGTGGAATATTTATTGAAAATTGCAATAATCATATTTATTAACACTTACTTACGCCATTACCCTACCCTTATCGTGTTCATAATAAAACTGTTTGTTTCTATAAAACATAATAAGTCAAGATATAAAGCAAAATTATTTGAGTTTAAGCCAATTTTGCTTAATGGTTTTGAAATAAAGGGAGGGCATTGGTTGCAATTATAAACTGTTGAAAATCAACAGAACATATTATTTAGATATTTTTAGAAGGGACAAAGCAAACAGTGGATAAGGAATATTTACACTCTGTATAATTGCTCAACAAAAAAACGCATACAGTTTGGTTTAAATTGCAAACATGTATCAATTTACTAAAATTATCAATTAAAACATTGTTATGGATTATTGTGAAAAAGTTTTAGATCTCTGACAGGCAAGGATTACATGTCATTATTAATCACCTATGATTACCATATTTATATTGATATTACTATATTTGTAACCCTTACCGTGATTTTATCATTAAGTTCAAAAAAAAGTTCATAACCGATTTCATTCAAGAATTAAATGCTTCGTTTATAATACATCAAAAGCAGATTACTATAGAAACTACATTTTAGCATTTTGAGATTTTTATTTGAATAATTTTATCTCAGATCAATAAAGAATTACTTTTACCCGTTCAAGAACGTGTTCACAGAATTTACAAAATAATTAATACATTTTCAAGAACAAATAAGGGAAACAGATAAAATAAAATTTATAGTCAAAGCGTTTTCGAAATTATTTATCAATATTATTTTGTTTAACACAAAATATTATGATATTTGTTAAATTTATGTAGAGCATATTTCTTGGTCTTCAAAAGATATGTTGTATGATCTGCAATAAATAAGAAAACAATATTTCAACTATCAAAACATATTAATGATGTTGAAATACGCCAAAATACTTTTAGAATGATAACTTTTTCATAAAATGTATTTTACCTTTATCATCGTACATGTATTATATTTATATAAATACTTCATTTAAGCTTTGAAATACTTCTCATAAATATTTTGAGAATTGCAAAAAAGGCAATCTTTAGCTTTTTGCCAATACATTCGAAATTATTAAAAGGGAATTTCAGGAATACACAGCTCGAAAATACTTAGCCTCAAAACTTAAATGAATTTACTCAACAATTGACCCCTTACATATGAACGAAACTTGAAGACACATAACAATATTACTTTGATTTTATGTCCTATGTCATATTAAACTTTTTGTTGGGTTAAAATATTTTGCTTGATAAGACGATCGCATTTAAATATAATATTAGTTATTGTTGAAACAATAAGACGTTAGTGTCCTCATTTGACGCTGCTTACCAGTCTTTCAGTCACTCACACTGATTTGTATACAGTTATAAAATTATTTATTACCAAAGATCTAACGAAATTTGTAAATCGCATCTCCATAAAAATCAGGATTGTAAAATTTTGTAAACAATTTCCTTATTTTATGATAGTGGTAGCCCTGTATAAGAAGCTGGCTAGAAATATACTGCAGTTTGAAATCCTTTACCCTAACCCTATAAGCTCTACCTAAGATACTTATTACACATAAGATGTTGCATGGGGTACGTCTCCATCTAAATGTGGATGATAAACTATAAACAAATCACAGTTATTTCTTAAGTATAGATTTGTTTAGTGTAAGGAGGCCTTCACCCAACCCCATGTAATCCAAAAACAATCACAACTGGGGGTTTCATATAAGCTTAACCAAATATCAATCCAAATCGTCCAGAAACAATTTTTCTAATTAAGCAACTGTCACATTTACCTTGACCCAATGGTGTCCAAAAGCAGTAGAGTTTCCACACAAGAATTCTATTTACCAAGTTTGATGCCAAACTCTGGTTAACATCCGGAAACTTTAAGTGGACTCCTATCCCCCACACACATTGTTTGTGGGGGTATAATGAGAGCAGAGATTTTCATGCATTTTGAAGATTACAACATGATAAAACTTCAAACGATGTTTGTCTGTCATGTAAGAAAGTTTGGGTTGCTATGTTCAGGCAGGCATTCTATTTCAAAATGACAATATCCATGATGCCCCTTCTTACTATTCTGGTAAGGTACAATATCATATGTGTAAATACCATTAGACATTATTTGATGAATTCTTTTGAGAATGGACTTTAATTTTGTGGACAACATAATTTTTTATGAACAGGCTCAATCAAACCGAGCCTGCAACATTTACAATTTTTTCGTGTTGGGCTTTCTTTAGGGATTCTGTATTTCTCTATTTATATCACTGCTAAAATAGCGCAGGACTTCAGATGTATAAAATGTCAATGATTAAAATCGTCCTGAAATACCACCTAAAACATGTAGGAGTGTATCTAAGAACATCTTGGTTGAGTCACTTGTGAGACGAAATATTGCAATCAAAGTGGGAAATCTTGCAATTACGAACATCTTACTATATACTAATTATAGTAATTTAAGAACTGTTGCATTGAGAGAACTTGATTGTTTACAATAATTTAGCCCTTTTTGTATATAGTTTGACAATGTAACTTACATCAAAATCTTGTGCTGAATTTTTTTTTTTACAGAGGAAAAACACAATTACTTAGTTGTACAAATGTGTATCATTATTTGCTTATTAAATTTCATTACAAAACTAAAGAAACATATATTCTAAAGGTAATTGAAATCCAAGAATACAAAACAAAACTAAAACAGCATTAAAGTTAGATTTATATTTTGTGAAACATGTATGATATTTTGTTAATATTTAGATTTTATTGTTAATGTTGATAACTGCGTGTCTAAGGCACCAAAGTGCGTAAAAAAGTTGCACTTTCCATTAATTACTATGAACATACTAAATAAAATGTAGTTCGGAATTCTCAATTAATAGTTTTCATTGTTCTCAAGGGATTTTTCCTTCCCAGATTGTTTTACAAATGTGTTCTCATTTTGTGGACTAGAACATAAGAGTATACTAGGAGAGATCAAACAATGAAACCACTATAATCATGATTAAGTCTCAACGTTATCATTTAGAACATATGACTAAATAATTATTATAAGCTCGAATAAAAATATCATTTTAATACAATTTCTATCAAGTATATGCAACAGACATGCTGATTTGACAATTATGCAAAGTCAATGATCCGATTGCATTTCGTTATTATTTCATGTTCTTTTTCTTTCATTTCCGTAGGATTTGCTGTGCAACAGTCTTTATCTAAAATTTGCCTTTTTAATAATTTACTACGCTGCCTAATAGAATTACTTTTTAGCTCTTGATAAGTTTATACGTATTGTGAATGTTTATAAACTTATGACCGTTTAACTTTAACGTCTTGTATAGCAAGCAATAAGAACTATTAAATGTCTTTCGATTACCTAATTTGTAACTAACCATTAGTTTTCTTGTGTGTAGATATTCATGTTAGTTCAGTCTAAAACTCAAACCGTACGCTTTTCTAAATGTGTCACAGCAAATAAACACATATCGCAAAATGTATCTATTTTCTGTTAGCAGATTCCGTTCTTCTCCGGGCGATCTTCCTCAGAAAACATTCAACATTATATGTCTTGTAAGTGATGTTCCATTATTGATATATACAAAAAAGCATATGCACAAATCATTCATTTAAGTGTCTTTATATTTTGTTTTACAAAGATAATATATTAACTTCCTGTCAATATCTAAATATCTTAATTATATAAAATTTCAATGAAAAATATTATACTGCATGCATTTATGAATAACTCGCAAAAGATTTGGGACCCTTTGGTCATTGTCAGGGTCATTATTACTCAGAAAAGAAAAAAGCCGATACGAATGAATAACTCGAGTTTGGAATTAGATAATTCAATAAAAGTTTGTGTGTATGAATAGTCTGTAAATTTCATGTCATACATCACAACATCAGGTGTCAAATATTGTCTGGCAGCCGTTAACAGCTGCGCCATTCTTCACTTCAGTGTTGTTATATTTTTCTGGTCCTTCGGGATCAATGAGTCCGGCATTTTTAAGTGTTGAGAATTAAGTACTACTCAAGCCGGTGCTGAGGTGGTGAGAGGGATGTAATTTTGCTGTTTTAATGCTTCCGAGGGATCACTTCTTTCCAGATATTTTTTGGAAGACCTATCTAGGACTGCTTTTATTCCTAAGTGTAAGGACGACGTATTTCAAAGAATCTTTGTGTGTAGCATGACTATGTAAAAACCTCATCTGGGATTTATTTAGACTCTTAGGGTCATGGTTTAAATCACTTATTCGGGTCAACCATTTGGAAATTGGAATAAGAAAATGCAATGAAACCTCAGATGTAGCAACGATACATGAAGACCTCACTTGCATTGCATTTGGATCCCCAAGATCAAGGTTAATGTCACCTATTTCGAAATAAAAAATAAACAATTTCTGATCAATAAATATATTTGAAAATAAGTTATTCAAATTAAACGTGTTGTATTTATGACTATTTGAATACCTGGTATTTAATTGATTTAGAGCCGCTTAGGATCAAGATCAAGGTCACTGTAACTTCAATATAAAAATGGTTCCAGGTTAATATGTAACGAAAAGAGTGAAATATTTAACCAAAAAAAAACTTTGTGTATATCACACTTATCAAGCTTATGTGAAAGCCACGTTCTACCACAAGTCAACACCATATTTCATTTTTTGCCTTCAGATTAATAAATGCATATTTATATTGCACAATTTAACAATTAACATTGTTTGTATCTGTATTTGAACAGTGGTGTCAATTGAAAAATCTGATTTCTTGATATTGTCATGCCTTTGTTGTTAAGTACATGTATGAGTATGCTTGACGCTGTTTGGCGGTTTCAGGCCTTTTTATATAAACGAGTCAGCTAGGTTCGAAGTTCGAAACAGGTCAATATAAATATTCTTGTCATAAATGGGTTGTAAAATACGTCCAAAATTAAATCCAAATGTGACGTTAACATATTTAAGCAATGATGATGACATTGTACGACCAATAATACAAACCTAACACAATATATGTGATAATATTGCCATACAACACATATAATTAACAACAAAGAGGTCTTGCCAAATATCTAGCGTGAATTCAATCTGAATACTAAAAGCAGCTATCTTAAGAGAAGAATTCTGGAACTACCACTGCGATAAAGATATGGATATAAGGAAATGTACGGAATTCCGTATATCGTTAATATACGGATAAGAATACGGAAAATTTGAAATACGGAGATGTATATTATGTCAATCCGTGTATGACAAATATATAATGATCCGTACACTCGTAATATACGTGAACTTTGATGTACGTAGTCTGCACTTTACTAATATACGGATTTTTTATAATAAGTCCGTATATTACTAAAATACGAAATTCCATATTCTTGCAAATACGGATTCTGTATATAGAAATAGCAAATGAAGATTTACTGAATTGCTTATTTCCTTTAAGAGTAAAGAATAGTCTGATCTAATATGTGTCAGACATTTGAGAAAATAACATAAAACAGGAAAGCTTTAACTCAATGTGATACTGTAATACTTCCTGGATGTATAAACACGTCACTTGCATACTGATGATATCGTCAGTGCATAGAACGTGTAAAAGATCCACATTGTATATAGCATGCAGACAAAAAACCGACAACGTACATTGAAATATCTTTTTTTGTATACAACGCAACCCGGTATTCTGATAGGGTGGCGCGATAGCTCAGTTGGTTAGACCACTGACTGTCACTCCTGAGGTTCTGGGTTTGATCCGGGGTAACACCCTTGGGATTTTTCAGAGACACTTTCAGTGTTTCCCACCTACCTAGAAGTTTACTGGTAAGAAACCCAGGTAATCCTCGCATCTATCAGTGCTATAAACTTGGCATTTAATAGGTCCAAGGGTTATTTTCAGTAAGAGCTAG
The DNA here is from genome assembly GCF_026571515.1 of Ruditapes philippinarum. Taxonomy (NCBI): domain Eukaryota; kingdom Metazoa; phylum Mollusca; class Bivalvia; order Venerida; family Veneridae; genus Ruditapes; species Ruditapes philippinarum. The sequence continues at coordinate 29,905 of NW_026856190.1, forward strand.
GGACTGGTTACCGGACTCCCTTGTTTCTCATAGCTGTCTCTAGAGTCTGATGAGGTATGGACCCTACTGAAAATAAGTGCTTACACTTTCGTAGGTTATCCTTGACCGCCCGGTCTAAAGAAAATCAATGAATCAATTCTAGCTCAATACCTCTTGGTTTGCTTTTTTGGCATACACAGATAAATAGCGAATACTTTATAATTGCGATTGACAATTAGATAGTACTTTTTTGTATTCTGCATTTATGGTGAATCATGTTATTTTGTAATTTCTTTATCATTATCACTATGATATTTTAAAATGATAAGCCAAAAATGAGAAATTGATAAAATTGTATTAAAGTTGAAATCATCATGTTCAAAACATTAATTAATAAAATCAAAATCGTGAATCAGTGAAGTTGAAATCGTGAAAGTTAAAATTCTGAAATCACGAAAATGAAATCGGGATTGTCCACACAGTATTAATATTTTAAGTCGTCCTATAAATGATATAATACTTGCATATGTAAAAATGTAACAATAATAATAAGAACAATAATATTTCATTCATTCATTCATTCATTTATTTATTTATTCATTTATTCATTCATTCATTCATACATTCATCCATTCAGTCACTCATTCATTCATTTACTCTTTTATTTATTTATATATTTATTATTTTATAATTTATTTATTTAATTATTTGTTTAATCATTTATTTCAGGAAACAAAAAGGTTTATTTATGTGTTTACATTAATTGCCAGGGTTTGGAATAGAAATCTGATAAAGTTCCGACTTCCCCAATCTTGATTCTTTTCGTGCAGTCTCATTTATGACATAATATTGTGTGACAGCCACGTGCTGTATTGCGATAATCGAATCCAGTACAGATGAAGCCCGATATTGATCATAAACCCAGCAGGGTATAACGATTGTCGGTTTTCTCCGATTACGTTAGTTAGCGCAGTTGTTCTAAAATGACTTAATTTTATGTAATTTTCACCGGCAGAAAGTCCTATTAACCTCGGCTAACGCCTCGGTCAATATGTCATCTGCCGGTGAATATAACATCATACTCAATGGCTCACTAGTCAACAATTGTATAATATCAAAATTAAGGGCTTCCAGCAAAAACTTTTTTTAAGAAGTCAGGACTACCTTTAAGGAATTTTGGAAGTCATGAGGAAAATTTCCGGAAATCAGTTGTCATTTCGCGTATTATTTTCATGCTTCAATGTTTGATTTATAGTATGGGATGATACAGGTAACAGCAATTATTTTAATCACAAGCTTCTTAAAATCTCATCCTTTTAATGTATTAAGGTCAAGGTACCTTTACATGATTGTTGGGTAAAATTTTTCAATAGAACTAAGAACATTATCCTAAAAAGGACTGTATTGTAATTATTCAAGTGTTGAACCTTTCAGTGATATCATTCAAACATTTGCTCATAACAAAAAAAAACATATTTCCAGACAACTTTTAATTCTTTTATCAATCATAGTACAAAAACATATAAACATCGGATACAACTTACAAATCTAACTATCATAAATGAGAAGTACTACATTATCAAAAAATTTCAAACATTAGAGTAAAACATAAAATAATGTTGTCATTAGTAAATCTAAAGGTATAAATATATATATAACAGAAAAAATTATTAATACATGCACAAAATCATTATCAATAATAAGATAATATATTATACAAAATGTAAAATCATTTCTTTATCTATTTAACAAAAATAATATGTACAGGCAAAATAAAAAAAACTTACTTAATTAGTATTCTAGCTTATACTGTTAAATACTTATTGTTAAGCCAATAAATGGAATAATAATTATATGTGTATGATTTATTGCTTGGAATGAAGTCTTTGGTGATATTTGATAAATGATATTTACAAAAATATGTACAGGTACAGATAAAAAATAGTCAACAATCCTTACTAAGTAAACCTAGCTTATATTTTAGCTGATATTGTTCAATACTTAATATTGATATATACTCAATCCATGTTTTAGGTGGCATGATTACTAACATCATTTGATAGCTATTAATTAAGTGCATAACACTTTATTAACAAAAATATGAATAGGAAAAGCAATGCATAATTCTGAGGTACTTTAACATAGCCATAACTTTTCAAGACTCAAATCATTGAACTTTTCAATTAACATTATTATTGTAAAGTCACTTGCTTGTTTTGTAAAGTTGAGCCAATCTCCTTTTCTTTTCAAGACGCCAGTGTTGTATTGCTTTCTCATAAGAGAAGTCATGTACACTTGGGCCAGATGATAATTTCCTCAAAATGTCAAGGTTATCTGGGGTAAGGAAAGTTCTGACTTTGATTTTGATTCTGTTTTGCAGACTGAAGCCGCGTTCACAAGCAACAATAGTGACTGGGATACACATGGCTATGGTTACTAACAAAGAAGTCACAGGATATTCTTGATGGAGCTGCCTCAACAAGACCTTATGAAATTCACTAAAAGTCAGTTGTTTGTCTGAACCACGCATTATTGTTTCTATTCCAATTGATTTCCTTTTAAGCTCTATTTCATTTATTTTGTAGAAGTTCCTTCAATTTGTCCGATGTCTCACATGCTGAGAGAAGGTCAAGACTACGGGGCTTAAGAACACTGAAGGCTTTGAGTATTCAAGAAGAGTCATTTGACAGTCTTTGTTATATGTGATGGCATACTCTATCAATGTAATCATTTTTCAATTTATCCATTTGAGACTTCTCATTCGCATGTGTAAGTTGTATTCCCTTGAATAATAATTTGCTTCCATTAGCACTGATATTGTCTTTAAATTCAGCGGTTCGTGTCCCTGTCACATTTTAAAGACCATTCAAACATCCGAAGCACTATCGCATAATATGTCTAACTGACTTACATCTAAAGATTAGGCCTGAAGCTGTTTGCGTAAGAGTCGAATAACTGACAGCACATCACTTAATATAGTCGTAAAGGCAGGAAACTTATAATGTGATACATCTTTGAGCAACCCCGGATGTTGTCTACAATTGTGTTCTTTCCCTCATTTGATTGTACACAGGCCACAACTAAACCATAGCACTTGTGAACAGTTGTAGCAGCATTTTCCATCGCCAACCAGCGAATATATACCGGATCTTCTATGAAGTTGTGGTTCTTGCATAATATCTTGCATTGCCTCAAGTTTAAATGTCCAGATACCGGAACCTGACACATGAATTTTCAATTTTTTCAAAGTATCCATATAATGTTTAAAGTAATAATGCTTCAAAAGGATACCAATAAAAACTTTAACTGTCCATTATCCGTGCAAAACTTACAATTAATCCAATCACTTTGTTTTCACGCTTATCAAGGTCATAAATAAACACTCGCTTATTCGTCACGCGCCAGGTGCATTTCGCATAATTTCACCCATCGCTGTCATGTCAACCATTCAATTCCGGGGGCGGAGTCAACTAAATAATTCCAATCGTACGCCCGAAAATCGAGAAAAGGTCAGAAAGTGGTCGTGGCGTACGTCGCAGCTTACGATTTTCGCCGTATTCCTAAATTTGTGGACGTCTCTGATCTTAATTTTCGGCGTACAGATACGATTTCTCGGGCGTAATTTTTGGCCATACGCCCGTTAACGGAAGCCCTTAATTATTATATGTCACTACATGAAAAAATCGACAGGTAGTTTTTTATCAATTAAATCGATCATATCGAAACATTTGATGATTGTTCATATTATTTATATATATCGATGTCACACACTGTTGGTTTCTTTGCATATTTTGTGTCCTCATGGGCTTAAGAGCTTATTGGAATGAAATTAAGTGTATACTGCATAATAGAACATAGGACATAATATGAATAAAGTTCCAAACACAACAGTTATTGCATTACATCAGATAATACATAAAAACAGCAGATAATACATAAAATTTGTTTTCTAAAAATAAGTACAGACCTTTCAACACACACATATTAATTTTCAAAGTAGAATATATGATAAATTTAACTATTAATTGTCAATCCTTTAATAAAGCAATTTTATACTTTTGATAATTCGACTTTAAAAAAAGATATAAAAAGTACATTCTCTTGAAAAGTTATTTTTTATTTTTATTTCCATGTTTTACCCGCTTATTCTTGTTGTTACAGACATTTGTGTAATATATCAATATTTCTAAGCGCTTCTGAGACGTTTTTATAATAAATGTTATTATAAAAATGTAAAATAATTAATAACTGATTCAGCATTTATTAATAAAAGTTTTGCTTACGAATAAATCTCGATGGATATATGCAAAGCTATAGTATATGGAAACATGATATTTCCAATTAAATATTGCATTATTTTGAATCGAATTAAGGTCTTAGTATGCTGGTTTCTTCTGCATTATCACGGACCTTTATATAAATCCGTGGCTATATTTCACAAACGGTTTCTAGGCATATCAATGAGTTTCAAGCGTTGGTTTTTAATCACTTGCTTCCAATCAACCAATAAGAAATAGCGCGGGCGAAATGAAAAAAAGAAAGGACACGATTGGAAATATATAGTAAATACATTTCAGAATATTTGCCAAAAAGGTATGCATGGTATGTTAAATGTTTTTTGATCGTTATAATATCAATATATGCGATCAATTGAATAGTTGCATTTTGTAAACAACAGTTCATTACAGGTTTAAACTGATTCATTTTCAGAAATGTTTACACTGTTTAATCTGTTTCGCTATCCAATACTGTTGCCGGATTAGATAATTAAAGCAGGGATATATCCCTAAATTTAGACTTGGAGGTCACGACTTTTTTTTTTATTTCTATACTGTATTTGTTCAATTAATGATTTGTTTTAAAAATGCAAAAAAAGCAAATTAAATGAAAACGGCATTTCTTGAATTCTTTGCCCATAATAGGGTTAAAAAGACGCCAAGTTAAAAATTACGACATTGAAACATCGAAGATGTCAAGGTAGTACAGCGCCTGGACATGGTAGTATAAAGGGTTTAATCAGTGTGTTAGACACTACCTATGTATGCTTGATTGGTCAACTTATTGGACTTAATAATCTTGAGCGATCTCAATTATCATTCAAAATCAGTGGTACGAATCAAAGTGCAATCAAGCTTAAAGAACATCTCGAAAAGTCACACTAAAATTCCATTTATATAATAGATCTGTATGAAATTGATAGCTGAAAAATAGGTTATTTTTTATCAATTTTATTATAACAAAAATTAGATAACCATTTTTAAAAGAAAATTGCTTACTCCTAAAAAATCTGTTTAGAAATTTTAGATAAAATTGTCTTTCTCAGTCTTGATAATTTAGCAAGCTAAATACTTGTTTTATAGTCTCAAATATACAAATATCCACTGATGCAAAAATAAGTCATTTAAAGCCTACTCTCTTTTTATTTTTATTCATTTTTGTAAGTTTCTGTACAAATGTTATATTTTCCCATTTTAATTAAACAGCTATTAAATGAATTAAAATCTGAAACAAAAATAGCATACAAATATTACCCTTTTCATTTAAATCATTTATACAATCAGATGAATCTCTAAACTTGAAAATATTTGTCAGACATTTTTATTTACATTTAGACTCAGAATGACACACACACACACACACACACACACACACACACACACACACACACACACACACACACACATTATATATATATATATATTATATATATATATATTATATATATATATATATATCATGTAAAATGGCCGACAGGTGGCGGTTTAACAGTTAATTCACTGACCCGTGTGTCAAAAAATATGTTTATTTATATAGAGATACAAAGCTAAGATCAAGAGTCTTTTGTCGGTGTAAGAATTTTTAAAAGTCGTGAATATAAAATACCGCAACGAACTAGGAGTTTTAATACGGTGTTGTTTGTATTGTATTAGCATTAGCAAGATTGCATTTACTCGCAATTCAGGACAGGTAACTCTTTGTTTTCATTCGATATTCTGATTATATAGTTACGTAGTTCCGGATTATCCAAATTTTAAATTCTATATACATGTACTGAGTTTTCAACATTTATATCGGATTTTTTATTAGACAAATTTATATTTAAATATATTTTATTTTCAAATTATAATTAAAACACTTTGTTTAGTTTTTAAGATTAACATTACGCATAAGGTGATATCGCATGGATCATAAAAGTGTATAAACAGATGGTGGTGTAACCCCTTTCGACAGGAAGTTAAGTCCAATTCACTGGATGTCCGTACAATAAACGGTCGGCTAGCACACGAATAGTTGTGAACGTTTGAATACACGTAGCATGTCCTAACTTTGAAAGCAATCTCAGTTGTAGTCGGCTTGATAATCTATATAAAGTAAACTCGTAATATCCTGATTTCTATAAGGAATTCCCTCTATTTTGATGATATATTCCGGAAGTAGACAATGAATGTTGTTCATCGAAACACATTTTTCCAAATATTTAAGAGTTTTCGATTGAACATATCTAATATATGTTTTCTAATTTTTGTTTAGGAAAATACTGCACATCAACTAAACAAACGAAGTCTAGAATTTCAAAAGCAGAATGTACGTTTGAAACAAAGAATGAAATCAATACGGCACAATTGTCAACATTACATGCAAGATAATTACTGGCAGAACCTTCGGCTAACTGGTCATGTTATATCATACGAGAAAGAGAAAATACATTTTTGGTAAGTTCCAAAACCAGGGAATACATTCAAGCGTATCCAACGATTTCTAGCAAATGATTTTCGTGAAAAAATTATATTTAACGGCCAACGGATATCGACAAACATTATTTTTATAAAATGCCTTTTATCATTTTTCAGAGATGGAATATACAAAATCCTATTTCTTGGATGTTGATGACAAACGGAAAATTATTTATGTTGCACGTGATCCATTTTTATGGAAAGATCGCATTGAAAATGAAGTCTGTGTCATGTTAATTTGATTTTATCGGTACAATAGAGACATTTATATCGGATTACGACTATTAACATTATTATTTATAAAAAAAGGCAGATGAATTTTTTCCAAAAACAGATTTGTTGAGACCAATGTTTTTAGAAAACCAAATTGAAATATATTTACAGATATAGTTTCAAATACAATAGAAACTCAAAATAAATATGGGATTGATATTACGAGACAAAACGAACAATGATGCTAGAGGCTAATAGAAATATACCAAAATAATTTCGGTGTATAAATATGATTTTGAACTTTTTGGACAAAAAAGTAAACTGTTTGATGAGTTAAGGTGAATAACATAGCTTTAAGAGTCCAACTAAAAAAGCCTCAAAGAATTTTGTGTCCTTACTTTTACGAGGGTTGTTCAAAAAGTAATATGACTGAGAGTCTTGCATATTCATATTTCATCCAATTTAGAATATTTTCATGTATAGGGATCATTTAATATTTTCTACAATTTATTCATAAGTTTATTAATTTATTGATATGAACGCGCGTTTCCTGTGATATTGAATAACCATGGTAACACATACCCGGTGCAGATCATAAAAAAGTTATTGACGCTATGTTGTATTTCTAATTTATTTAAAATTTATACTTTGTCAATATATTCCACCAACACATTGATTTATATTTTGGTGACATAATATATAAATTTGACGTCATTCGGGCATGGAATGGCATAATTACTAGTATTTAGTTTTGAACAGCTGTGGTCAAGACGTTAAATGTGGCACTATTAACAAACAGATATTCGTGCGATCGTTTAATTTTGCCGACAAATTGGCAATATTCTTTCAGATACATACACAATGATAAAATTAAGAAAGGAAAACTATCCTGCCATCAGGACATTCGTTTTCAGCTAGTGCAATCAATTTAAAAACGGTGAATACAAAGTCTATAACAGGAAAGTGTGATGATAAAAGTGGAAAATGGACGGGTCGTTTGTGACGTCCGTTACAAAAGCGCTGTAAATGGATCGACGTAAACGGTACGCGGACTGTCCGGCACTTTTTATGTCTGCTTCGGGTTTACTAATTCAGTTTTCACCAAAGGATTGTATATAAGACATTTCTTATAACTCTATTTTATTGTATCTTATTATATATAGTTGGTTTTAATGATTTAATACAATAATGATTGATGGTAATGATAAGTAGTATTTTCCCCAAATTTTGTTTTAATAAATGATACCTTTCAATTGATAAATATTGTTATTTTACTGTATATAATAATTTGTTTTAAAACGTACGTTGAAATACATGTGAAAATTGAAAATATAAATCGCTTTTGCATAATAATTCCAGGCTTGTTGATTTCCCGGTTTACTCAAAATATTTGAGAAAAGAGGATAATGGCCGGCTAACGGGCATTTTTTTAGAAAATACTAAACGAAATTGTGATCGCTTTCTTTCTCAATTAATCTCCACACATGAGACATGATCATTTGAAAATTTCACAGAATTGTTATTTGTAAACATTTTGTATTGATTTTTTCACTGTATAGAGAACATGTCCCGATCTTTGTTTCTTGTTAAATTATGTAAGAAAATTAAAAAAAATTAAACAGTAGAGCTGCAGTCCTATTAATTTTTGAACAACCCTCGTAGTTCGCATAAGAAAATATACTACATTGAATAAGCAAGCATATTATTCATATTGTTTTGATTAATTTATCAAAATAAACAATAATTAAACAACAGAAAACAGTATGATGGAGTTCAAAAAGTTCTTAAAACTCTGGGTTAAACTTACATATTTGAAACTGGTTTCAAGATTATTTTTTTTAATTCAAAACCCTTTCTTCATTATATTTTTCTATTTTTTTGGTCCCTAAATCATCTTTGAGATCTTCATCGACCTTGAATTCTTTTCAAAGCAAGTTTGACTACAAATTCCGAAACAGATGAAAACTGTAACGGGTGGCATATAAAGGAAACAAAGTATGCCAAACTGTTTGACTGAAAATAAATCATTCGTAAAATTCTAAGTCGAAACTGAAAAGAAGAAGCAAAATACAAAAATTTCAAACAAGACTTATTTCAACACACTCGCGAAATTTGAATTTCCGGCTAAGGTTTCCTCGGTTTCATGAATCAAAACATATTTATGAATAGGCCTTTTTAAATAAGTAATATCTTTAATGCACTCACAGTTTCTGTTAAACAAGGAATCAGATAAAGCTTTCTGAATCTTTCCAACTAAACCATCCGGATCTTTAATAATCCTTATTACTCTTGCTAGTTTCCATTGACTCCTTGGTTGTTTTTCATCTGACAATGTCACCTTTACTTAAATTTCCTGTTTGCGACTGCCACATATGTCCTACCTGCAAAGTCAGTTAAATTGTAGTTTCCATCTAGACTAACAACAACAACAACATATTTATTTGATTCTATGGCCACCAGCCCTAATATACAATGCAACATGGACAATCATTTTACGTCCACTGATTAATATCATCAGATATAAAAAGAAGATGGTGTATATAAATACATAATTATAATGAAAGCATCGACTGGAAGTATCAATATCATTATGCCAATTTTGAGTGTAGCAATCAACCAGTCTCTGTTTAAACAAATGGATAAACAGGTCAGGATAACCTATTTCTTGCGAAATCCAGGCAAACCCAAAACCATACTCGAATAATACATTTTTATCTATATTAGTAGCCCAATTATATCTACCATAATTATCATGATTTTTTTAACATAACATTGTTGCGGATATCTTGCTTATTCATTAATAAAAAGTATGAATATAGCTGTGCTGCTTACGTCCCCCTGTTTTGTTCCAACATTACAGGGGAAATAATCAGAAGATAGATAACAGCAATTGTTATCATTAAAATTTGATCAATTTATAGCATGATTACAGTCGTGTTTAACACACGATAATAGATCGGTATACATAATCTTGAGCACGCGTAAAAAATGCCGCGGAGACCTCTATGATATAATATTTGAAAAAGTTGTACGTGATTTAATTTGTCGAATGCTTTCTAAAAATCAACATAAATACAATAAAATCTATCACCTTTTCTTGTTAAATTTTTCTGAGCCACTGCCTGTAAAAAATATATTATCTATTGTTGAGTTACCGTGTCGGAAGCCGGCTTATGACTCGTCGATTTTAATATTATTTTCGGCATAATTATAAAGTCGAGTATTAATAAGTCTAGAAAATACTTTATACAGAGTATTGGTTACAGAAATTCCTCTATAGTTACTAAGATAATTTATCGACCCGCTTATATGGATTGCCGTTACCACGCTTTTACCCCAAATGTTTGGAAAAACGCCCGTGTTAAGTATTCTGTTAAACAACGCTTCAATAAGGTTAATACTCTCATATAAAACTCTGATGGTATGCCATCAGGTCCGGGGCTTTTGCTATCAGACAAAATATAAAAGGCTTTTTCGATTTAAGCACGAGTTAACGGTTGATCTAGTTAAATATACTGTTCATTATTTATTTCAGTCAAATATTCCGTGCTAAGTAATATGGAAGAATTAGCGAACAAAAGATCTTTGAAATACGCATACCATTTATTTGCTGAAATATTACATAGTATCTTTTTCGGTGGACGTGACCACATATCTTTGGGATAATTACTAACATTAATGAGTTTTTGTCTTTGGCTGCGTTGAAAAAGTAGCTGTTTACTACGACAATACGCCCTAAACTTATTACGTTTCGCCTTATATACTCTTATGTCATGTATAAAGTTTGATGTTCTAGGCCTACGTAGCGCGTTATATTTTCCGCGTTTATATAAATCACAGCTCCCACCCAAACATTGGGGCTGTGACTGCTTGTATCTAAAGGATCTTACTTGTGTATAAGATCCTGCCTCTTTGTAAACGGCTTTCAATATAGACAATGCGCTGTCAATATATTCATCATTATCTCAGACATTATCCGACCTTGTTTCTGACTTAAAAGACAACCAAACTGACTTAAGAAATTAGCTCTATGGACTTATTTCCAGCGAGAACTTTCGTGTTTAATGGAACACGTTACATCATTATCATTAGAAACGGCATTTATTAAGTCCTTGTATGGTATAGACAGAGAACATGATATAGAGTGATGATCAGATGCATCATTTTCTAAAACTTTGAAATTTACAATATGTTCAAATAAATTTGAACTAGCTATCATTCAGCCGACAACGCTGACGCCCTCATTTGCGTAGCTCCCCTAATGTGTCATTTGGATATCTCTGTCTGTTTAAAATGTGAAAATCATACAAACAACATAAATTAAGCAAAGATTTTCCAAAATTATTACAAACGCCATCTTTATTGTTACGTGGTTAACAAAATGTAGTATCGTTATAATCAGAGTCATCAAATATATACGTTAGATTATCATCATAAATAAAAGCAGGTAATTTCTTTGTTATAGCATTCGTATCTCCAGCAAAAAAATATGAAATAGGAAAGTTTAATTTCATTGTTTATAGTTTCAATATCATTTTTTTCTACTGTAAACTATTGAGAGGACTTAAGTTACAGCACTACACAATCTGTCATGTAATGAAAAATACGTCTGATCAAATGTTAACATTTTAATCTAGAGTTTATAAATACACTATCTACTCCACTATTTCAGATGTGAGCATTATAATATGGTCTAATATAATCATAATGTGTATAACCTTCTAAAAAACTGTCAAACTCTCCTTTAAATTTTGACCATGCCTCATTTAAGCATAAATGTCAAATGTTTTAAAAAACTCTTTGGTTAAAGTACAATTTTCAAACCGGTTTAAACCATGAATGTTTAATGACAGTATATTAAAGTAAAAAATGGATTTTGGGTGCTTTCCTGGCTAAATCGGTCTACTCCGGATCTATCCGTATCCATCCCGCCTTGCTGCGATTGGTTATTCATAAAAGATTCGTTCTGTTCGGCTAACACAGACGATCGTCTGCTTTCTGGCGATTTTCGTCTGCCAATGTAAACGATGGATTGTGTATTGACACTATATGTATACACCCCATCATTTATAATGAGCTTATCATACCACATACTTGAGTAGTTTCCATGTTGACGTTCTTCGATCATTCTTTCCCCGAGAAACTTTCGGTGTCTGTGTACGCGACCCGTGTAGTCATATTGGATGTAACATTACTATCACGATGCAAATAACTTTTAGCAAATCACATACAAAGCTGCATTATTGGTACTGGTACTGCAGTATTTTAATGCAGTAATTCTGCAAGTACTGGTACTGATACTGAATAACTCTTACAATATGTTGCTTCTACTGGTATTGGTACTGCATTGCTGTCTTAAAAAGTGGTACTGCTACTGCATTACCAGGCAGTACTTTGGTTTTGATAAATGTCATCAGTTTTTCTCTTTATGTTTAGTAGTAACAAAAGAGCAAGATCAACACTAATTACATTTAATTGCTTCTATTCTAAATAATCCTTCTTCAAGTGATGTTGTTAGCACCATCAAAAAGTTGTTGTTCATTTTGGTATAAATTAAACAGAGGTGAAGATGTGATAGGCAACAAAATACTTGTGTTTTTTTTCTGATTGCATTGCTGCATTACAGTTGACTGGTTACCAAACAATAACATATTGTAACATGAATATATGAGGTAAATATTGTTTAAATAATTAAAGTTGTAAAAATGTAATATCAATTTTTAAAGTTAATAATAATTTCATTTTTTTGCTTTATCATTGCTTTGATGCATTTTTTTAATATGAAGTGTACACATGTGAAATGGAAATAATTGTTTTAGAATGTATCATTAAATAATATGTTAATATACATACTATGCTATACTTGTTTGACAGTGTGTATTTATTCAAACTATTGTGAATATATGAAAGTACTGGTACTGATACTTAATTTCTTCCTTAAAAAAGTAATGGTACTGCAGAACTGAGCTAAAATATAGTACTGGTACTGGTCATGATACTGCATAACTTGGCAAGTACTGGTTCTGGTACTTAAGTATTGCACGCTTAGTACTGATGCAGCTCTGATTGCATTTTAGTGGTGTAATCCACAAAATTACAAAAAGTCAGCAATATCGTTGGTGTAGACGAATTGGACAATTTCCGACAATCTGAACAGTACGGGCTGTCTCACATTTAAGGATATTTTGCATGAAATTCTCTGGCTTTTTCCTCTGTTACAGAACGTGGTTCGCGCATTTGCCTTGAATCCTTCATTTCTTTAGTTTCATGTTGCCTTTTAGGCGATCAACATTAAGTTAAAGGTCTGATATTTGTATTTTGAACTGCGAGTTTTCTCTTCTAATTGATTCATCATCAACCCTCAATTCACGCACTGTGTCTGAGATATTGTCAATTTTCGAATGTACTTGTTTCAAATATGTTATAATTCTGTCATTATTTTTATTCATATCTGATTTCATAGTCATTGAAACATCATAAATATCATCATTTACTGACCTGTAGACGCCCCGTTAGTGCATGATAATTGGCTACTAACAACGTTAGCATGTGAGGAGATTTTCGTCTGCCGTTTGGTAACACCCTCTCCTATCGGTTGGCGGTTCCGTGTGTCTGGTCGCCACTTATGTCGACGGCGTCCCTAGTGGGACCGACTGTGAAAGATTGAGGTCTGATTGCACATGAGACTATCTGTGACTTTCATTTCGCTGGGTTTTCGGAAGGCCGGATTTTATCTCTACGTCATCACAAACGGTCAAACGTACGATCAAACACGAACACAAACGAAACAATAATCTAAACCGTCCAATAGAGACTTTAAATCCTTGAAATTTACATCCAACTTTGAACTTTTGTGAAATCACACCTAAACGTTACCTCCAAGTGTTGATACCTATCCCTATTTTACCAATAACTAAGAAATTAATTAATCACTTCCAAAAATGTACACCATGTTATACCAATGGACATAACTCAATGAACAAAAGACCAAAACTGATCGACTAGATATTGACTACTGCGCCAACGTTTGCACAAATACAGGTCATCCTTTCACAAATTTCCTTGCAAAGACAAAATAACCTTGGTATTTAATGGTAGTATATAATTTGGGTAAGCGGTGAAGATGAAAAAAGGATCATAAACGTTTTCAACTGGAAAAGGTCTGCAATTGTCAATGGCAAAAGTTCTGAAAGTTCTAATCATGGTTGTTTAACAGATTGTAAGACAGAGCGAACTGACATTATTTATCGTTCTCGAACACTACCCATAAAACTTGCAGCAGGAACGTTCATTTCGAATGAAAGATAGTCACAAATTCTGTCGTAGGAAAAATTGTTGAATTTTCTCACTTTCAAAACCATAAAGTACCTAAATCAAATCATTATTAGCACCAACAAAATCGGTACCTCTATCTAACCGAAGTTGTTTTGTAGGGTCAGGTACAGAAATGAAACGACTCAAACTACTTATAAACGAGTCAGTCTCTAATGATTAACATTTTCTACATGAATAGCTCGACACGCCACACAGGTAAAGAAAACCCTTATTATTTCAACTCCTTACGAACTTCTTTAATAATAAAAGGTTCGAAAAGATCTATATCATAATACATTTAAGAGGGATTTTATTCTAATCGATCAAAAGGCAAATCTGATATTTTCTGGCATTGGATGTCAGCACAAAATTTCCTATACTCAATAAATCTTGAAATAATACAGGCAACAGCACTTCTAAGAACAATGATCCAAATTAATTTCGACGGAATTCGTCGAAGTTATGCCACAACCTTGATGGTGACATTTTACATGAAAGTAATGAGTTTAATTATATGTCCATATTCAGGAAGCAAAAAAGGACGTCTAAATGAATCAGCCATTAGAGAGTTCTGAATTCGACCACCAACTCTAAGAACATCATAACTATCAAAGATCCAAACAAAATAAATGAGAATTTATCCTTACATATATGTGTTTTCTTGATACCTCTTCTCTATTTAAAGGTTTATTAACTACATGAAGCTGTTTCAAATGATCCATGTCATAATTGAAAATAACGAATTTTGATTCTTGGATTTCTTCAAAAGTTAAAGTTTGATAGCTAGAACCAACCTCTTTCTAATCACTAACATATTTCATGACTGACCTAAACAACATCAGTTTCTCATATTGGTAATTTCATTTTCCACAAAAAAGGAGAACAAGTAAAATAGAGTGAAATAAGAATCCCTAAAGCAGGCCCAAAACAACAAAATTGAAAATGTTGCAGGCTCGATTTGATTGAGCCTGTTCATGGACGGCACTGTCAAGTGCAAACTACCGTCCACGCCCACTAGCACTGGCTTAAGCAGAATTAATCATTTAACATGAACTGGTCAAATTTAGAATTTTGAAACAACCGCAGATGTAATCCACATACTAATATAACCCAAATATCTGGCTTGAATATGGTGCTGCGACGCTTTGTCTGCATGATTATTTATCTTTACATAATGCCATCGCGATGATTCAGAATGATCTTTAATTTGTTGAACACTGTTTGCTACAAACACATGAAGTATACATGCTTAATTACAAATGTAGCCAAGAACAACTTTACTGTCTTTCCAATATACATGTTCACCATATCCATCAATTTACCAATTTCAAGCACAAAGAAATTTATCTTCAGCACAAACAAATCGAACTTAAGAACATTGACCATAGCCAATAGAACTTGCATCAGAGAAATGATGCATTTCAATCTACATCATTTCTTGAAGGCTTTCAGGTTTTGCACACATGCCAATTATGATAGAAGAAAGACAATTCAAGTTATCATGTCACTGTTGTCACTTACCTTGTAAATGATCTGGCAGAGGATCATCCCAATTAGCCTTGATAACACATATATGATGTAATATCCTCTTTCCAACAAGCACAACTGCTGCAAAAAACTAACGGGTCATATAAACATACCACCGATAATAAAACGCCACGCCTTTTAAGCGGACAGTCTTTTAAAACAATATGGAACTGGAATGTATCCGATTGTACGTACCATAACATACCTGAATGGTTGAAAAACATGATTACCAAGGCCAAAAAGCGAGGATGAACGGAACTAACTGCTAAATCCATTCTCGTACAAAATCAATATTTGCTAAGTAACTTGCCCTTTCTACAGACTTGAGCGCTGTCACAATATGGACTACGATGGAACACAGGGTCATCAAAACTACCATTCAAAACAAAGCACAACTCGGTACAAACTATTTAACATTTATTAACAAAATAAATGAATATTCATAGTGAAAGCTAATCGTATGAAATGAATGAAAAGAAAAAAAATGAATAAAAATTCCGTGTCAGGTTTCTAATGTCCTGTCGAATAGCACCATTGGCCGGTAACGTTTTGTTTGTTTGTTTTGGGTTTTACGTCACATCGACACAGTATAGGTCATATCACGACGTTCCAGCTTTACTGGTGGAGGAAGACCTCAGGTGCCCTTCCGTGCATTATTTCAGGCACGAACGGGTACCTGAGTAGAACCACCGACGTTCCGTAAGCTAGCTGGATAGCTTCCTCACATGAAAGAATCCAAAGTCCCTGTCGGGATTCGAACCCACAGCGTTGAGGTGCCGGTAACGTAACTCAAACAAATATTTAATGATGCTCGAGATGTGACCCATCCAAAGCAGAAATATCGATTCTGTACTGTCTATGGAGTGTAGATCCAAGACTGCGGATGTGGGTTCGCGTCGCTACGTCACAATCTCCACTATCATCGCTATGATGAACACATGCGTGGTTCAAAATTGAGGGTGAATTCTCCGAGTAGAAGCTACAAAATATAAAACATGGTAAATATCCATGGTACACAAAGATAAGGGTATAAGTATGTTCTTTTGGAATAGCTGGACCTTTGTCGGATTCCTAAAAACAAAGCTTCTAAAAAATATAATGTCCCTTAAGGAACGCCATACACACTGGTATTATAAATTCAACGTTGATTATATATCTTAGCACGTTGTTAGATATAACATGAAGCCACACCGGATGCCACCTAAAAATCGACGAAATCCTTCCTTGAATCGAATGTATATTATTTCGTACAAAAAATATGATGATGTGATGAAAATTACTTAATGAAATAAGAATTATATAATAAGAACATCTGCAGCAGACTTAATTATAAATGACTTTTACTGTATTAAACAAGAGCACGAAAACTTATTTTAGTAAATATAAATGAAACATGTGCATGATAAAATAACGTGCACTCAGGGTGTTAACGGCTTTCCATACGAAACAACAACTATTAATGATAATAAACAGAATACCAGATTACAAATATTCAAGTAATGAATGAAACACTAGAGTCATAAATATACAGAAGACGAAACATTACAGAACGAAAAGTTACTGTCAAAATGCAAAATAAAATTTCTATAAAACGAATTTGTAATAAAAAAAAATTAACTGGATTACGATCTTCTGAAATAACAAAAAAAATACTAAGTAAAACAACAAGAAAAGAAAGATTTACCTTGTGCAAGCTTACAAACTTTATATAACACAAATAAATGTGTCTGTCATAATGACCTTGTGCGTCTTCGAGTCCCAAAAGAAGATTTAAAATTTGTTCATTATATAGGCATAGTTACCCTAAGTGGAAAGCGTGAAATATAACTTTCAAGATTTTCTTGCATTCCAGAACGCATTTATAACAAAATATACAGGCCTGTAAAATGAACCTTATAGAACATAAATAAATTTGCACTTTATCACAAAAATCTAACTGTCATTTTACTGGGCCGAATTTTATGAAAACTATGTCAAAATGCTTGAAATGAAATCAACAAATTTAAGCAATCAATAAAAATACTGAAATAAGTAATTTCTCTCAAAAACTCAATTTTACAAAAAGATGATACAATAATTTACATTGGATTTAGTATAAAACTGAAGTTTGGCATGAAAATAGAATACTACAAAAATCAAAATACTGCAAGCACTTCTGAGCATTTACCAAATGATTTTTGGTTTTCATTGTGACAAGCGCCCGTAAAACTTTTTTTGTTTGAGACAAATTTGTTGATTTTGATTTCAACCTTTCTTACACATAGATTTCGTCAATTTTATAAGGTCAATGGCTTCGCATACAGTGGCTTCTGACGTCACACCATCGTCAACGTATAACTCATCACGAATGAAATTTGCAGCCATTCTACCAAACTCTCCATCATTGTCATCTGCAACTCTTTTTAGACCAAAGTTACAACAACCTGGCGATAAAGACGCACGAAAGAGATGCACATTTATAAGGTATTCAACTGAATCTTATGACAAATTGTCAGAATATTACCATCAGAATCTCAGATAGTCAAGAAATTCGATTGGAACCTGAAACTGATAGAACATTTGTTCTATGTCGCACATGACTGCGACAGGCTCTTTCCTGAATCTACATATTGCACCAACTAACCTGTTAGTCACGTCTGGACCTTGAAGTAGATGTTAATTGAGAAAATGACCCTGAAAGACGCGAATTGTATCTGGTTTTTGTGGATGATACACGCCATGCCAGGTTGAGGTTTCACTGGGATTCGAACTTGGGACTCTTTCTGAGTGACTCTTAATCAACATATCCTGAATAAAATGAAAGTTATGTTAGTGGAATCTCTCATCTGTCTGCAACATAATTTGCAAACTTTTAATGCGACTGACAGCCAGAACTTTATTGTTTGGGAGTGATGGATTTGGTGTTTTGAAAGGCAATGGCATTTCATAACGATCTGCCTTTGAGTTAAAGTAAATATTATTATCCGGAATCGACAAAAACCGAAAAACCGTAGATCTTCCTGAGAAAGATGGGACGTTTTTCCAGCAGTATTACTAAAGTTACGCTCAAGCACTGAACAATCAATACATCAATTATTTCATTTACAGAGGTTCTTACAGACAATAGAACGAACTCAACGGAAGAGTTTTCATTCAACGGATGCACGGAGGGAACCTCACATGCAACAACACGATGACTTAAACCTACAGCATCACATTTAACTTGATTTTGACTGAAAATACCGACAATAAACCAACCTATGTTTGTTCTTTGACAAATCGGACCTTGTCTTTGTGGTGGGATTACCTCTCGTGGCATCAATCCTTGAGTACAGTTATAGCCTATAAGTAATCCTACTACGCAACAGCCTAAGGACATCAACTTTTCGCAATAAACTTCAAATATGGCTAAGAACGTGCAGCTTCAGGGGTCTGAATGTGTGATTAGATAGCCGGCATAATATCTTGCATATAAACAGACAGCAGAAATATACTCTGAAAGCTGTATAACCCGCAGACCATCAAGCCATTCAGCTTCACACTGCCTTCTACCGAATTTTCAGCGTAAATAGTAGAAAGGGTGTAAAGTACAGGTGAACCGGTTAAACCAAGCCCGATACAAGTATCACGAAGTATGAATGTCGTGTCTGACTGTGTGTCTAATCAAGCGTAAATCAATCTTTCATTGCTTGGGTGTGATAGATAAACAGGCACAAAAGCTGAACAATTTCTTTTAGTGTAAGATTGACTAAGAAATACTTCTCTAGAACTAACCGTAGGATTAGGTGTAAGTGTTGGATTAAATGTAATATATGCAGGATTACCTTTGTTTCCGATGAAGATTTGAACAAATTATAAAGTTTTTCTACGTAAAAAACATACTCTTGATATATGCCCTGAACTAAGGCAACCAAAACAAAGGCCTTTCTATCAGCCAAGAGTGTTTCGAGAAATGATGTAAAAGCATCTTAATCATGTTCTTTCTTACAAATAATGCAAGAATGACTTTAGAACTTAGAAATTACATTCAATGTGTTCTGATTGTTGCTTTTTCACCAACTCCTGAACTAGACATAGAAAGCGGCTCTCAAGGTTTTGACCTGGACGAGATTGACTCCTTTGCACATTTTGACCTTTCATCTGAGTGCGATTATCAGGTCATTGAAACCGTTTCAATGAAAAAAGATAAGTGACAGGGCTGAATCAATTTTTGCTTCTTAGAGAACATAGTTAAAAATAACTTAAAGGTTGAAAACGCTTCATTTCGTCTTTGTGATAAGACACAGTTCTTTTCCAGTGTAGTATGAACCATTCTGGCTATTAGGCTAAGATTATCCTGTTTTCATAACAATCATTTGGAATATCAAGATGGGAATATTTTGACAAAGCCTTGAGACTTTGTCTTTAAAGATCACCAAACTTAAGTTAACCACAATTATATTTACTCAGAATCTTAGACAATGAATTCAATTTATCTCTAAATGCAGACGAGACAATAATTGAATCACCTCATCTTTCGCCTTAAAGCATTCTAGCTTTCTCATAAGCAGTATATGTCGGTCAAAGAAAATAACTCTCAATTACTTGTTTGACTGGACCACCAATGTATCTTTTCAGATAGTGATACCTTCCACGTTGGTTTTTTTTCTGCAATCTTTGAGAGTTTCAATGAAAGGTACTGAATAGGATCTCCATAAAAGGTATTTGGTAAGGGGGTAGGTCATCTGTTTGATAAAACTTGGTCAGATAAAGCTTTGGTCAAGTCATTTAAACCTTTATTAACTGCCTGAGTTATGATTCAAAGACTGAGTTTCTATAAAATCATTAATGAGCATATTTGTGTCAACTGTAGGAAGTTTTTCAAGTTCTTCTTTTTGAAGGTGTATGAAACTGTTATGTGCTATGAAGAATTTCTGCTTTCCGCGTTTGCAATTTCTTAGTCCTGAATTTTTTTCAGTTTTTCAAAATCTTCTTTTATTCTACTTTCAGCATCATAGAATTATACTTTAGCTTTTTAATATACAGATTCAGAAAGATATTCCATTTTTGTAACATAATATAATTGATTTGATGAACGGGATTGCGTACTTCTATTTGAGTTTTTGATTTCTCTGACTGCTTTGATCTTTATGTTTCTGAAATTCGTAACATTATAGTTGTTTATCGTCTGATAAATAATAATTTTGAATTATTATATATATTTCTTTGTTCATTTTTTTTCATGACCAGACAAAATCATACATATGAGTCGTTGAATGTTTGTTTTAAACCTTTAAGTAGAAATCAGAGAAAGACTGTGGCCGAATGTAAGACCTCGCCAATTTTAAAAACAAAACTTTGATTGAATTTTTTTCTGGAAAAGGGTAAATATTTATCCCTCTCATCTGTCCTGCCCATACCTTGGACAAGCATAAAAACTTTGTCAGAAATTATAATAGCTGCCATATTCATTTTGCCATGCCAAATTGTAGCAAACCTCTTAAAAAAAGAAAACAAGAATCTTAAATAGTTAAATAATTCTATAGCGTTTACAAATAATATGCTTTATTTTTCTATCATCACTATTTTTTGTAAGAATGCATGAAAAGTATGCATTTGTCATGACAAATTGGACTTTCCCATAGTAACTGTTGTCGTAAACATCAAACAAAATCGGATTGCAATTATATTTAGCATCTTTCAGTGAATTTCATATGTTCAAGGATATTAATGTTGGCATGAAAAATACAAGAATCAATGTTCCAGAAGGACAAGAAAAATATAATGAACTTAGGTACTCGGCAACTTTTTTAAGGCTGTCACTAGACAATCTTCACGCGCTTTAGCACCGGCTTAAGCGGTACGCTTTTTCCAACACTTAAAATTATTTGAATCAATGATCCAGAAGATCCAGAAAAAAAGAGAAGACTGAAGTGAAGTCCGGGGAAACCTTTACAGCTGTCACACGGCACTTGACACCTTTGTATTGTTTTAATTGTAATCTACGTATCAAAATCAATTAAAACAGAAAAGTACTTTCACTTTTCTTAAACACAAAAGTACTTATCTTTATGTTCGTCTGGTAAAGCGCTTGATAAACACGTATTCATTATGAAAGCATATTATATATTTATTATTTCAGAAAGCATGACCCCTCAATGATAGATTCTTGTTTCCATAACAATCAGGATACATAAAATACGACAACGAAGACATGAAGCAGAAGTTCTTTTGAAAATAACCATTAAAGTCAATATATTGATGTTGTGTATAAATATGTTATTCATTGGTCAAAATGTATTACTAATAAGCCCCGCCTACGAACCTTATTTAAGCATACCACTCTCTGTATCAAATCAGTTAATTAACGATAGTTCAGCATTACAGACGTGTTACTTCTGTATAGAAAACCATAACAATCTGGTAACGAGGATAACTGGATATAAAATTTAGGGAATTTTATCCATTAGATATTTATGTTATTATTATAATGTGTGTAAAATTCTGGATTTAATCTGTTAGTTTAAAATATCTGCATTAATTAGATATTTATCTGGATCTGATGGCAGTTCAGAATCATGGACAAGTTTTCAAGAACCTTTAGAGCAGTTCTTTTTGGTAAATGAAAAAGACGATGAGAAAAAGATCGGAAATGATTAACATTACTTGGAGGAAAAAAAACTTTCGGATTATTACGGAATTTTACATCACCTGACAAACATGCAACATAATCATATGACGATCTTGCCGCAGAAATTCACTCGTTGATCGCAAGTGTGAATAAGGTTAAGAAAAGGAAACTTATGAGAAGAGTTGAGCACAGGCATTGGCAAAATAAAACCGGCGAACACAAGCAGTGCAGTGAAATAAAACGGAAAATGTATTCACTGTGGTAAAGAAATCATGCATCCTTCAAATGCCGATTTTAGAATGCCATTCGTCATGCATGTAATTGCCAGGAACATATAAAGATTATTTTATCTGAAAGCACGTGCACGAGACGTACATGCCATGAACAACGATGACGTTTCTGTGATGATTATAAATTTTATGACCAAAGGTTCGAGCTGAAAAAAAAAAACATCAGAATTATACAACAGACCCATATGAATGAAAGTCGATACGGGCTCAGCAGCTATTTCTAAGAGAACCACATGTGTGTTAAAGATATATTTTGGTAAAGAAATACAGAACGAAACTGGTAAAACTTTGATACAATGGACAGGCAAAATCGCAACGGTCCTGCATTGTTTGGACGGGATAATTGGACTGGTCACGTATTGTACATATAAATTCAATTGATGGCCAATCAACACAGACAGGTTTATCCGATATTATGACGACTTATGAGTCAGTGTTTTCCAACGGCATCGGGAAAGTTAAAGATATTAAAGTAACGCTATTTGTCAAAAAGAATGCGTCACCGAAATTCGTAAAGGCTAGACCAGTACCATTTATGTTAAAGCCGAAAATACAAAAGGAATTAGACAACCTTGAATTACAGGGCACTATTACGAAAGCGAACATGTCAGAATAGGCTATACCTATTGTGCCCGTTGTTAAATCTTCGGGAGGAGTTAGGATTTGTGGAGATTTCAAAGTCACCGTAAATCAAACTATAAATTATATAATAACCCACTTCCGAGAAAAGAGGAGATTTTTTTTCGAATTTGGCAAATGGAAAGAACTATTCAAAGTTGGATTTATTTATGGAGTGCGATGACAAAACAAAAGAAAAGTTAATGATTATCACTCACAAAGGTCTATATTCTTACAAAAGATTGACATATGAAGTATCATCAGCACCTGCAATATGGCAAAGAACAATTGATCGAATTCTTCAAGGAATACCAGCACCCAATTGTATAAACGTTGGTTTACTTTAACCACTGCGTTAAATCCATGGTTATGTTAGCTTTTGTGAACAAATTGTGTAAAAATAAGGTTAAATTTAACCAGCGTAAATTTTTGGTTAAATTAACTCAAGTCGAGGAGATGGATTAAATTTTAACCGAATATTAACCAGAAATAAAATGGCTGCCGTTTATACGCTTCGTCTCAACTTTTGTTCATATTTGCTTCGAAGTAAACTATTATCGGTTATATATGATGGCAATGATATTTCTTAAAATTACGTAGTGACGGGAAACGGAGACAAACTTTTCCAAAGCCGGTAGTGAACAGTTTTACAAATCAGCTGTCAGTGTCAATACTTCGGATAAATCATGATACAAAATGTCATTTTAAAGCGATTAAATGATGATCATGCTTAGGTTACAACATGACATACTGAGAAATTATAGGACAATTTATAAGTTAAATTACGAAGTCATTTTGGACAAGTACACAGCGGGAGATCCCTGGAAAAACAAACAAGTATACTTTGTGATTGATCAGTAAATTTTATATCGATCAACACATATGTGTGCGTTTTCGTATTATTGTCAAAGACAACATGATTTATTGAAGCTTTAAAGACTGACAGGATATATCACCTTATAGAATCCTGTTGCTGAACTTATTATTATGGAGAAGGTACGATAATGCAATTAACTTTTTGGGCCAGTTAAGCAGTTTGCATGACTTTTTTGTGTTGTGTATTGTATATAAAACCATTATCTGATATGAAAGTTGACAAAACAAAGAAAGGAAGTCATATAAAAGAATATGTTTTTTCATTCCGTATTTCATGCACTGCTTCTGCTTTTTAAACACTTGTTAAACCAAAAAACCGAGATTGCTCTGTTGTCAGGCCTTGTCATCTTGGTGTCATGTCGCTAGCGAAATATGCCAATTGGCAGGTTGTCTCGTGGTGTGTGGCCCGATGACACATTGTCGCTTGACTCAAATGGAGAATTAGCTTATTGGGGCTTTAATTTGCTTTGTTGCTGGCGACAACGAATCGAGCCATGCGATAGCACAATATAAGCCAAGCGACATGGGGATAACGCGCCAGTTTGGTTTGTTTTTAGCACAAAGGATACAAAAAAGGCGATAAATGACAACCCAACATGCAAAATTGTAACATTTCAGCCACGATACAAATGGCTGTGTAGAAAGAGGTTAAAATATGCCAAAGGTCCTTACTGCGTTAGTCATACAGTAGAAATATGGAGATTAATAATGGTAAATCAACCATAAATTGTTCACAACTGAACATGAAAATTATTACATTAAAACTTGAATTTTTGCTTTTTTAAAAATCCTAGTACATTTTTCTAAGTTGATTTCCTCAAAATATTTTGGCTAATCTTGTGGAAAATTAGTCTTCTTTTAAATATGTATTAAATCGTTTAAATAAAGATATTGATGGTACATTTACATTTTAGCACTATCAAATAGATTCCAAAAGGCAAATACATGTAATCATGCTTATTTTTTCCAAATCTTTAAAAAAATCCTATTCAAATTGCAATCTGGAATATCTTAAGCAATGAAATTAATTATTAATTAAGGTCATTCTGGTATTGTTACAGACAGATGTGTTTGTGTGTGCATGTGTATTATTGTTTTTTTTTTTTTTTTTGGTTGAGTACAATACATATTTTTCTTTAATTTATAGATTTCCCCTTTGAAACGCTTGCTTTTTTATAATTAATGATGACCCAGTCAATTTGTCTTCTCATCAAAGGTTGATAAAGGGCTTGTTTATTTCTAGCAGCAAGAAAAAAAGAAACAATGTCATCTTCTGATGAAAATTGAACAGTTTTTATTACCTTCTAAAATTAAGTTACAGGCGTCATATGACGATCATGAATTAACACACAAGTCATAAATTATAAGGTAGTTCATCAACCTTTAAACTATCAACTTGTAAAATTTCCCAAAATAGCCTCATTTTTCCCCATTAAGATTAAAGGTTTTTCCTCACATCAACTAAAGACGCATATATTTTATATACACACTGACACATTCTTCAGAATTTAACAGAAAAATTGGATATTTGTCTCACTTATGAAGAAATGCATACACTCCTGTATGAATTATTGAAAAGATTGTTTTACCTTTTTAAAGATAGGAAGCAACTTTAGGTTTGATTAAATGTGACACAATATAATAATGAATGGGAAAAAGCAATTCTGAACATTTATATTTTTATTCTATTTGTATTAAGCAGAAATACTTTTTGTTTTTACAATTACATATAATTATGTCCATTTCTTTTATTATTATTATTTTGGATTAAACTGCTTGGTCTCTAAAAACACTTCTTCTTTACTTAATGTATACAATGAAAGTTAATATACTTTGGCCATGTGAAGATATTATTTAATATATCATCCCCATTGCTATGCTTGATATTTTAAGAGGGGGATGGAGGGGGTTAATAAATAAGCAATAAATGGAGAAAGGAAGGGAGGAAGAGAGAAATTTAGACCATTATTCCATTGTTTAAGTAACATTATTACATATCTCAGCCGGATTGCTATGCTTGCATGATAGTTCTTTGAAAAAAAAGGATGAATTTCATTTATTGTATAATTTATTCAGAAATTCAATGTAGATGAGAATATTTTACAAAATTATAATATCTCAATAAATATGACTCTAGAAAACATATTTGGACACTTTTCATTTTTAACCAGTTATAGACTATTATTTAACTTATTGTTAATAGTAACAGTCATATACCTTTAATTACATTACGTTCATATATTGAAACCCTTATTTACCTATTTCAATGGCATATAGCCTATTCCTAAAACTAGTGGACTAGTATAATGTTGGCCAGTGACAGGTTCCAATCATCCATAAGTGATGCAGAAATCAGTATTATCTTTATTTACAAGATACATGTATAAGTAATAAATATATAAGATGTAAGATTTCCAAAACATAACCTTGTTGGGTATTAAATAAAAAATTATTCTAAATTGGAGAAGAGGTAAATTCAAAATCACTTTTGATTGTTCATAAATAAATTATGGTAAATCTAAAATCGCTAGTTTTTTTTTTCATAATTATTTATCATTTAGTTTCTCCTCTGTTTAGTAAATTGACTGCTGGGAGCCAAGTTGATTTTGCATTTGAGTGTTGTGACTAGTGAGGGAGATAAAACAGGTTGAAAGTTAAAGAAGGAAGTCAGCCTTACAGTCACAAGGAAACAAAATGATTTTCTTTTCATTTATGTATTTTTTCATGTTTTTTGTTTGTTTGTTTTGTTGTTTATCTGTTTATTTTGCTATTATATGGTTAACTTTCAATAGGACTCTTTTATCATGAGATAAAGCTTTAGCAAATGCAACAAGATTTCACAAATGTGACTGATATGGTATTTAGTAACTTAATCATATATTATATAGCGAAACTATAGAGAGAAGTTTAGGGTAAAATTATTCAAAAAATTGCATCTGCTGTTATTCAAAACATATTGGGTCCGAACGTTAGAGGTACGAGTCAGAAAGAACATATATGCGTCAATTATTCTGCATTGAATTGTTCTTGTATGAAATTAGTGGCATTCTAACCATTCTAACCATTTTCTGACCCAGCTGACGGATGATTTTAATTTATATCATTATGTCAGCTATTATTTGCTCATTTGGAGTACATTTTGATTTGTAAACAAAGCCCATAGCAACCATGCAATTCATTCGTAGTATACTTGATTTAAATTTAATTCCCACGACACATGTTCCGAGGTCGTAAACAAGTTCATCCTACCACAGGAAGCCGAAATTCTATCCAAAACAAAAAAATAACGATTTAAAAAAATACCATATATATATATATATATATATATATATATATATATATATATATATATATATATATATATATATATATATATATATATATATATATATATATATATATATATATATATATATATATGTGTGTGTGTGTACTGTCTTTAATAGTATATTGTTTTGTTTGTTTTTTTAAAAATCGTCATTTTTTGTTTTGGGTAGAATTTCGGGTTCCTGTGAACCTACGTAAAAGTTATAAAAAAACATGTTTTATGATATTATGTTATAAGTGTGGTCCGAATTAACATCTTAATTGAAATTTTCAACCTATTTTGAATCTACTATCAAAATTTTCGTTTGTAATAAAGATGGAAGCGAAAACCATGTGTCAATTTTGACATACTTCGCGAAAATAATATAACCGGATATAGAATATATTGCATGTCGGGACTAGAATTGGTTAGTTTAACCAGCGGTTATTTTTAACTATATTGGTATGCTAACCATTTGGTTATCTCAATTTATACAAGTGACTAAGCAGATTGGTTAGTTAACTAAAGTTGGTGAAATTTAACTCACTGTTAGCGTTTAACCACGGTTAATTTAACCAACGTTTATACAATTGGGTGAGTACAGAGTATTTTTCATATTAGAAGAGTTGCTTAACCCTCCACAAATGGTTTAGTGGACCGTATGAACGGCACTTTTAAAATAGTAAAAAAAAAACAGAATCCCTAAGAAAGCCCAAAACGGCAAAATTGTAAAATGTTGCAGACTCGGTTTGATTGATCCTGTTCATGGTGGTACTGGAAAGTGCAAGTTACAGTCCACGCCCCTTAGCACCGGCTTAAGCAGAATTCAACATATAACACGAAAATGGTGAAATTTTGTCAGAAATGTCAGTAATGACCGAAAAAATGACCCTTTGTTAGTAACTGGTAATCCTGAGAAAATGCCATCATTAAATGTAAATAATCTTACAACATATCAAACGTAAGGGGAACGAAGATACCAATTGAGAGAATGCAAAACAACAAATCGATTCTCCTTCTGAGTTGACTACGTAACTGTATAAACATTCGAGAGCGTGAGACACTTAATGTGATATCTTATTAATAATTACACTACCATGTTGTAAAATACCACTGAATGAACTCGTGTCAACTGTAATAAAAAGGCAAAGGTGAATTAAGAACAATAGGTCGAAAAAAAATTCTGGTTTATGAATGAAATAATCTCAAATAGTTCATGTTGTTAAAATATTATATCGGTTGTCTCCATCTTGTTATTTGATTATTTTTCAGTATTAAGCATAATTATGATAATGAACTAAAATGTTAAGAAGGGAGAACTGTAGTGTATAACTCTGTTATTCATTGGTCAAAATGTATTCACATTATCTAAGCATGTCACGCTCTGTATCAATCAGTTAATAAACGATGGTTAAACATCAAAGACGTGTTTTTTTTCATATAAAAAATAACTGTAATTTACAGTTTATATCATAGAGATTAAATCGAACTGAAATTGTGTAGTTTTTAGACTACTTACCTAGTCAATTTAGAAGTTTATATATATTAAAAGTATTCTCGTACCAAGGATCTTTATCTGCTGTCATAAATAAGCACGATGGATCTTGAATTAAAAATATGAATAAGATGAAATTTGTTTTCGAGTTGCAAATATTTTTCTTATAGATTTTAGCATTTTTCCTAGTAATTTGTTCATATAATTTCTTTTAAAATCGTAGTAAAGCATAACAAAAACATATTTTCTCAATTATACAAATCTTGTGATAAAGGAACAATAAAAACGTTTGTTTAAAAAAAAAATCAGTACATCTGCTCCTTTAACAGCCCATAAAACGCATAAAAAGAATATTTTTTTTTTAATAATAGACCAATTTTTGGTGAACAGGACGAGAAAAAACGTGATTTACCGGAGCTGTAAATATAAAAATTGCATTTTCTCACGTGATAGAAAGCTGTTACTAGCTGCATATGCTATTATATTTTATGTCGGTATAAGAGATGAACGAATGGGATAGCAGCCTTCAATTAAAGAAACATAAGAAGTTAAAACAAAAAAAAAACAAACAGAAAATTGCTATAACAGACTATTTACCTAGTACTTGTAGACTATTTATCCATTTTATGGAACAAAAGAATTAACTGGTCTTTATTATATTGGTCAGATTCTGATATTCTTATTCCATATGGTGCTTTAAACGCACAAACGTTCGGATGCGAACCAGTGTCAAACGCAAAAACAAGGTATGCTCTTTGGTATGTAAGCCATTGTCAAGTTTCGAGCAAACGAAGACTTTACGTGAACAAAATGATTCGATATGGATTCGATATAGATATATTAGTTGGATGTGGACCTGATGAAAGGAGAACAAAAACAAACGGTACAGAGTTTGCATTAATGATTCGTATGTATAAAGTTTATCTAGCATTTGAATATTCAATATGTAATGACTATATAACAGAAAATTGTTTCGGTATTATCACTTCAACTGGATAATAATTGTCAGGTATAGCTGATTACCATAGGTTAATACCTACATTATAAACAATGTGACTTTCCACATGTGAAAGCTTTTGTTGACTTCCTTTCCTCCCTTGATTAATAATTCATAACCTGAATTGATTTTGCTATATCAATTAAGGAAATTAATTCTATGCTTACAAATGAATTATAGAAATTTATCTGTGATTATTCATAATTCACTATTACAAACAGTGAGATTAAATTTTGTTATTTTTCACAGTTTGACAAATGAAATATGAAAAATTACAATATCGTTTAAAGTTATCATAAAATAAATGACAATTTGTTTTTATGTGTGAGATTTATTTATCTCGCTATCTGTCCATATTTTCATGACAGATGAAAATATATAATCTTCCACAAAAGTATAAAAATATGGTCTATGTTATGTTTATTTTTCAACGGATAAAATGAAAGAGCACGATTTGTAACAAGCATGTACAAGTGTTGCTAGGAGCATGTCAACGAGTGTGTTTATATCATTTTTCTGGTAGAAATAACTTAAACTGATTATTACATTTCCACGTCTTCTTAAATTTGCGTTTGAATTTACATTTCATTATTTTCCACAAAATGTCATTCTTACATGTCTTAGCATAAAATTCAAATCGCGTTACTTTCCGTACTTTTCGTACAAGCGGTTATTTTAGTTTGTAGCACAAGTAACTTCGCTATGATATGCAAAAGATAGGGTGCACTCAGTATGCAAAAAAATATTCGACGTCGGAAAATATTTTTGCTTTCAAAATTGTGTAAATGATCGCACTTCTTTGTGTCATCATGGTCTTATCTTAACTCTAGAGCCGTCGTCGTACGGGGTCTATTTCTTCGTACCATACCTCGAAAACCTGTGTCATTGTGAGAGAAACTAAAAATATCACTCATATATAACTGTGCAAGATTGTTTAAAGATTTATACACCATAATTGTTGTGTGGTATTTCACACAAAAACTGAATTTTAACCAATAAAGTTTAATAAAAAGATCTATTGTTGATGATTATCGGCCTATTAAGTATAATTTTTGCAGCTCTTTTTGAAATTAATTCAATTTATTGATGTATGAGTTTGTGTCCTTTCCCCATACCGTACAACAATAATCAAGCACAACAACGATGAACGTGTTGTAATATCCCTTCTTTACTACGTTAGTAAGGTATTTATAAACGGCTTTGTGCGTTCTTAGGGATTGATTCTTTTCCCTTCTATATGTTGATTGCTGCCTTCCCTTGTTGAATTGTATTCTATTTTTCACTATACAATTAGCATTGCTGCGAAATTTAACTACTGCGTTAGTATTTCATTTGTTATAACGATGAAAGAAGTTTGTTGTCTTTTAAAAGACTTCAATGAGGATTTTTGACATAACAGGACTAGAAATGCTTTTTCCAGGTCAATGTTTTATTTGATATAAGTCTTGACAAATAATTTGTGTGCACAATTTCATTAGCTAATTCCGTTTTCCGGGGACACATACTTTATTTGTGAAAATGGCCTAAAATTGAAAAGCGTTGCAGTGCTTTTCACTTAATTCTCACTAACTATAGCATAAAAATGCGATTTTCAAATTATCTATTTTGGTGTTAGTGCTCAAGCTGATCTGTGTGAGAAAATCAAATTTTATGTTTTTAGGTATTTGGAGCTCAGTGGAGTTTCTTTAAGGCTGAAAAATAAATGATAAACATAAAGAGCGTTCTATAATTGCATCAATTTTTAAACAGGAATAAAACTACAACACGTAAATCAGGCTTGTCTCAGAATTGGATTATTGAAAGTATTTTGATTTAAAGTTGTTTTACATGTATTACAAATGTCAGGCTTGTGGCATTTGCTTCTTCATTTAAGCGTCTCAACATGAAATCAAATTGCTTAATTTTCTGACTGTTATACGTAATATCTGGATAAAAAAATCTTTCCCATTGTTCAGTTTCAGGTACTCACATTCTTTACGAGTGGTATTTATTTATAATATGTAAAGATATGACGTATCTTACTTGCTTCAATCTTGCTTTAATCTTGGTATTAAGAGTTCTTTTTACCCCCCCCCCCCCGCTTATCCATTATAATGTATTTCACGACTTGCTGCAAATATCTGGCGAGAAATTTCAAATAAACAACATTTTTTAAATTATAAACTTTTTTTACAACGAATTTCCTATATGATGCATACCAAAATGATCATACAATTGATAAATATTTAAAATATTGTCTAAAATAGTATCATTAACTTAAATACGTTTCTTGGCTGAACCGTACATTTTGGAATTCACAAACAAAAGCATGAATCATTCGCGTTATAAGACTGTCATTTGAATTAATGAACCATATTAGTTTAAAAAGAATTAGTTCCTCTGTAAAGCCAATCTTCCTTTCGAAAAAAGAAAATGTTGCAGTAAGTGGAAAACAAACGACAATAAGGTTCACGAAAATGCATCATTCATCACCTGTCTTGCGTTTGTATTTAGACAAATATGTTCAGCATTTTGTATAAAGCATTCTGTATAACAGCTTAGCAACAGTTAGTGTTAAAATAACTCAAGTGTCATTGTGGATGCACATTTATTAACTCCACAGTACAAATACTGTTTTTTTTTTATTTTAAGTGCGCTAATATTCCACCTCCGAATAACCCGTTGTCTACATGCTTGATACAGTGTATGTAGTTTATTTGTATTCACCATTATGTCATTCGAAGTGATGCGCTTTTTCTGAAAATAAAAATCATTGAAATATATTTTTTCATCTTATTTTTTTGAACTTACATAAATGTTGATATAATCTCGAATCTGGTACAGTTGGTGACCTTTAACAATATATGAAAATATGGCAGAAATGCAATCATAGAAAAGTGTTAATGCCACAAACAGATACTACGATCTTTAAGGATCGGAAATATAACATTTCTGGCGGCACGGCACAGTCATCTTTGATGTGGCGATAAAATTGTTTCAAGTGTCCACCAAGCATCATTGAACATGATATAAAACATATTTAGAACAAATTATGTATACGTATTTTAAAGTTTAAATAGAATTAAACTGCGTCGTGACACACTTATTTTTCAACTCATTTTTTAATTTTCTTTCACCTTTGTTATCCTATGTACAATTTTTATGAAAGAAAATGCACATAACATTTTCATATAACAGGTAGCATTCAAGCTAGCTTAAAAAAGGTCACAATATAAATCACCGGAAGGAATTGTTTTGATGAAACAAATTATCTATTAATGTAAATAAAGTGAAACTATAAAAACAAATGGCAATATCAAGGATGTTTTAAAAGTTTGTAATGATCAACATAAAGAGAATATTTTAGTTTATCCTTATGATATATGTTTGTACAAAATGTTATTTTCATTTATAAATTACATTTCTTTATAGCAAATATTTACCGAAGTCTTGTGTTGTACTCGTATATCTTAACGAACAAATTACAAGCGCTCATCTTTAATGGACTGGCTCAAAATCAATGTAGACAAAAGCTTATCATTTTACAAAATGAATAATGATCAGCCTTATCTCAGACAGAAACAAAATGTATGCAAGAAAAATATTCAAAAAATAGGTTTATCAAACGTTATTAACCATCTACCAAAACATTTACTGGCAGGACAATACTGTCATACCATCTTAACGTTTACACGATCAGTCCAAAAAATTTATAAAATGTCACATGTTCAGTATAAATACGACTGTGTAAAGCATATGATTAGTTCGGCAATCAATATAGCTTGCAGCTCAGAATAAAATATGTAAGTTAAGCAAGTTAGAAAATAATATATAAAATAATATATAATCAGTTCAATAAAAGCAGACGTTTTTTGTTGCTTTCGACATTTGTCTTCTTCAGTAAAAAATGACGTTCATAAAACCAAAAATGATTTAAAAATGCAAAAAATAAGTATTATGGGGGAAAATAAAATAAATGGAGGGAAAGTAGATAGAAAGTCCATAGTCCAATCAGAATATGCTTTTAAATACTGAAAGCTAAAGTTCAAATATTTGTTGGATATAAAAGATATTTAAATTCATTCTCGCTCTTTGCACACCAGGACAAAAAAAATAGGGGAATTATTATAATGATAAACGAACATCTTAATCGTTAACTGGTTAAGCTGTATTGATAAAATTATTTCACGAACAAGACGAAACATATAAGCGAGATATTGTTTTGAAAATTCTCTGACAGATATATTTTATTTACAATGTTTGAGCATTTATTGAAAACCAATTCTTTTCATTGAATCATAAAGAATAAATTTCAAAAATCTCTTAAAATGATGTTCAATCTTTGAGATTGAAAATGTTTCGTCCGCTCAATCTATGAGTTCCCTATACAAACAGTTTTATCGGAAAAAAGCTTTTTGTAAAATGAAACCGCTTGTTAGAACAGACCTAAATAAACAAATACTTATATGTAAAATATCAAATTCCAATGTCTTGTATCTACGGAGCCCCTAAGATGACAGTTTCCACACTTTTTTTCCCCGGAACTTAATTCGTTTTTACGAAATAATAATTCGTAATTACGAAATAATAATTCGTTTTTACGAAATAATAATTCGTTTTTACGAAATATTAATTCGTTTTTACGAAATATTAATTCGTTTTTACGAAATATTAATTCGTAATTACGAAATATTAATTCGTTTTTACAAAATATTAATTCGTAATTACGAAATATTATTTCGTAATTACGAAATATTAATTCGTAATTATGAAATATTAATTCGTTTTTACGAAATATTATTTCGTATTTACGAAATATTATTTCGTAATTACGAAATATTATTTCGTAATAACGAAATATTAATTCGTAAAAAC
This sequence comes from Ruditapes philippinarum, assembly GCF_026571515.1. NCBI lineage: Eukaryota > Metazoa > Mollusca > Bivalvia > Venerida > Veneridae > Ruditapes > Ruditapes philippinarum. The sequence continues at coordinate 64,698 of NW_026856190.1, forward strand.
GAAATATTATTTCGTAATTACGAAATAATAATTCGTAAATACGAAATTATATTTCGTAAAAACGAATTAAATTTTTTCTACGGTTTCAAAGAGTGTTGGTAATAGTTATAAATAAGGCCTCAAAACTAAGTTCCTGACTGAATATAATGCATGTACATGCAATATAAATAGTGATTTTTGTTCTCCCCACGTTTTTTTAACTTTACACTATTGTACATAAATTAAAATAATCGCCTGTCAATAGCGTTGAGCCACAGCCGTGATAGTACACGCGCTAGGAAAATTTAGTTAAAATGGTGGTCCTGTGCTTCAAATCGAAACACGGACATTTCTAATAATAAATTGTAAGGAAATATTCTTTTTTTAAATTGATTAGATTAGTGAAAATCTGGACCAACCCACCCCCTCGTCCCATTAGTTTTACTAATGTATATGATAAAAGAACGGAATAATATAGCATGTTTCTGTTTTAAAGAAACATATCATAAAAGATTGCCTCAAACATTAAAACATTGCTGATAGGAACATGTATTTGACAATGGGGAAAATAGACCATTTTGGATAGAGAATGACTTCTCACTCAAAAACCCTGTTCACTTAAATATAATAACTTGATATAATCGCAAGGTTGATCAAGGCTTGTAAATAACCCATTTGTGAGATAAGTAGGTGCTTTATCAAGCTCAATAAGATTTCGTAAAAACGAATTAATATTTCGTAATTACGAAATAACATTTCGTTTTTACGAATTAATTTTTCGTAATAACGAAATAATATTTCGTAAATACGAATTAATATTTCGTAAAAACGAAATAATATTTCGTAAAAACGAATTAGTATTTCGTAATTACGAAATATCATTTCGTTTTTACGAATTAATATTTCGTAATAACGAAATAATATTTCGTAATTACGAAATAACATTTCGTAAAAACGAATTAATATTTCGTAAATACGAATTAATATTTCGTAAAAACGAATTATTATTTCGTAATAACGAAATAACATTTCGTTTTTACGAATTAATATTTCGTTATTACGAAATAATATTTCGTAAAAACGAATTAATATTTCGTAAATACGAATTGATATTTCGTAAAAACGAATTAATATTTCGTAAAAACGAATTAAATGCCGGGGTAAAAGTGTCGAGAATGTCACCTTAGGGGCTCCGTATGTATCGGTTAACGTTTAAAATACAAATATACTTTAAAAAGAAAATTAAAGTCAAATTTATATATATAACATTCAGATACTATCATAATGGGCTGCAAATGTGTCAGTTTATGGTGAAATTCTATTCCGAAAACAATTCGTATTTGACCAATGTCCACATCATTCCTGATTATTTTACGACAGTTTTTGGTATATATCATGTGGGATAAGTATAATTTTCTATTACGAGTGCTCTCCAGAAAGTAAAAGCACTATGGCACTATTTTACCAATCGTTATGATTACTAACACGATTGCACCAGAAACAATTATCGCAACAAATATGCCTTCACATACACATTCTGTATTGATTTTTAACTGTATATTGAGTACGTGTTCTGATTATTTTTTACGTTGAATTGTGTACATCGTATGATAGTAGCAACGCAGTCTTATCACCTTTCGAACAACGCTCTTAAAAATGTATGACATATTAGTTTTAAACAAAGAAGACTACAAAACATTATATAAATTTCTAATTGATATGTACGACAATGTTCATTTTGAATTCAAATCGTACGACAATGGATTTTATTTAAAAATCACGAATAAATTTATTTTCCAGATCATAAAGCTATATCTACAAGAGAAACGTATATTTTTTGTTGAATATTATTCAAAGTTTTCAACAGAAATGCTTTGATAAAAAAGCTGCAGGGATGTATTATCATAAAAAGTAAGCATTCATGCATAATAAGTTACAATTTAGATATGATAAATACCAATAACAAAGCTACAAAATACTTACATAGGAAAACTTTGTTCACTGCATTTTCCTTACTGGGATATATCTATATATGAATGGTGATTTGTTAACTATTTATGAAGAAAACAATGTACAAAACAACGTGACTCCTGATGTTCAAATAGTATATGATTTCTTTTGTGAAGCACAAAGGAACCAAGTGTCGAAACATATTTAAAAAGTATGAACAAATTGACTGAAACATATGAGGAAAGATTATGTAACAACAATATGCGCTCTTTTTTAGAAGTATAAAAAAACTCGTTTTATTTAATTTTCATCAGATTGTATAGCTAAAAAATCACATATAAATCTGAAACAGTTTTATTGTGATTCGATATAATATGTCTGAATGGTGGCTAATATTTGTAAGTCAGTATTGAATTTTTCGATTTTTTTAAAACTTAAGGAACTATGCTAGCTTGATAAAAGTTTCGTTTATTTATAATGAAATTTAATGAAAATATTTGAAAATATGTATCTTACTTTATATTTTTCCCTTAATTGTACACCTTATAAATTGAAGTGTTCTATTGTTTATGTAAATATATGAGAAAAATATATTTTGTAATGAAGAAAGGTCAAAATAAATTACTTAATACCCGGATCATCGTACAAAAATGTAAAAAAGGGTCCAGTGATAATTAGTTATAATCGTGCATTTAAACACAACCTATCTTTAATAAGAGTTTATATATTCATGAACTTTTCATACACCTGTTTGAAAGTCAATAATCTGAACTTTTAACTTTTAAATAACCTTTGACTTTTTCTGACACGCCTCCTCTCTCATTTTTATACCACCCCCTTTTCACCATTACAACCCTTATCCCTTTAATTCCCATATGGGCCCTTTTAAGTTTATATTAATTCACAAATTACATTTCCCACTCCTTTCGACGCCCTTGTGTCCACTCCAAGTTTTTGTTAAGTGCCCTACTTGGGTATGTCAGGGGGCTGCGTCCTGTGAACGTTTCCTTTATGCCCCGGTCACATATTCACGGATAATGCCACGGAAGAGCTACTGTTTAATCGTTCACGGATTACTACGGAAATGTGAAATTCCGTAGTCCGCTACGGTTCCGGTACGGACACACAACGGTATCAGTAAGGAGTCCGACGAATTTACCACCAAAAGCCCCCGGAGAGACACGGATTGTTACGGACCTACACGGTTTGATACGGAGCGACACGAATCAGGACGGATGCACTACGGATACTGTACGGTCTGCTACGGTATAACCACGGGTTTGTAAGAATAAGTACGGTCTGATACGGAGATGAACGAATTGATACGGAGAAGAATGAATTGCCACGAATCTAAATGGAACTTATACATCCGTCCACAACCTTTTGCTTGCTCATTTTCCAAATGACTCACAAGAAAACAACACCTAGAAATCGAATTGCAAAGTTCAATGATTTTGGCGGACAGGATTTGGCCTAATCGCGTCCGACCCCCGAGACACATCAGGTCCGATTAAAGTAAAATTCTTGAAGGACGCTGGATCTTCAACAAGTTCGGCCATAAGAGCCTCATACTAAACATGAAGCGGTCTTCGTAAAAGCACCATCTCGTCTGTCTTCTCTTACCTGATTAGATATGGATTAGTAATCATTAATGAAAAATGTTGATCAACATGCTTCTCTTTTAATTTTAAGATTTGCTGTTCATTTCACAATTACATTAATTATCGTGAATGTTTATGTTTAAAAAATATGTAAAAAGCTTGTTAATAAATCTTATTATCACTCAAGGGCCAGCGTCCGAGGCTTATGAGACACTTCGTTTTATATACATATTTACTCCAATTTCACGATTCAATGTTTGTAAAATATATAACATTAAATGTTATTCTATTACCAATGAATTGTAGTACTACATTAATATATATTTTACCTCTATGCAAGTCATCAAGTATCTCGACCACTGCCTCCGCATTCTGAGCCATTTCAATATAAAGTTGCAGCAAGTAAATGGCAATTATCATTTATTGAATGTTTCCGCAAATATGTCTGTTTGTAACAAGAAGGTAGTATTTATACCCTTGAAAAAGTACATGATACTAAATTCATCCGTATTAAACGCAATAAATCGTATAAGACCGTGCTAATCCTTGCCTCCCCGTGGTACAACGTATTACGATCGTGGTTTTCCGTGACAATGCCGTATTAATCCGTATTAATCCGTAGCTTATACGTAGGGTAACCGTACAAATACGCAGTTCTCCGTACCAAATCGTGGGAATCCTTGACAAGTTGGTGGACTACGAATCTGTACGGACTAGTACGGTTTTCGTACGGACCAGTACGTATCAGTACGGTTTAATACGGACTAATAGGGATACGCTACGGTTGATTTTTCCGTAGCAAATTTTTGTGCATGTTCAAAAATTGTCAAGGATCGCTACGGATATACAAGGACTACTACGATTGATTACGGTTACGATACGGAGTGCTACTGACTAGTACGGATAGCTACCGACAATGCCGGAATTAATCCGTGGCTCTTCCGTGGGCGTATTCCGTGAATATGTGACCGGGGTATTACCTTGTTGATCTTTATTCTTGTTTTTTTTCTGTATAATTTTTTCGTTCGTATTACAGGTATATTAATTTGTCATACCAAACAAATCGTGGTAAGCAATGGCAACAAATGAATTATAAATACCACTGTGTCATTTTACTGCCAAAGGTTCTATTGTTTTGTGATTGACACATACTGCAATATCACTTCACATAACACGCCGAAATAGAAAGAGCTAGTGTATAACGTCAACAAAAAGACTAACTAACTGTTTGTATATTAATGAGATAGATAAATGTTTGTTTTCTGTTAAACAAGACACGTGTTTATAAAAAAGTTTTAATGACGAGAACGTATCTAACTTCAAACAAGATTGCATTTGTGAAAAAAATGCAATGCCACCGCAGTTATGGAACACTAAACTGAAAGGATAGAAGTAGATCTTCTTTGTGTCTATACAACAAAATATGCAATAGTTTCTAGTAAATTTAGGGCCTATGTCAGATATGAACATACACCATAGTATAATGATTGGTTAAAAATTAAAGTATTCTTTAAAAATAAATAGATATTAATATATCTGTATAAAACTTAAATACAGAACCAAGTATTTTTCATAAATATTTTCTTTTCATTTAAGTTTTATATATTCTTCAAAACAATAAACAATTCATTTTGTAAAGATTTAAAGTTATTATAAAAAATGATGTTTAATAATCAAATAAATCTATATTATCTTCCGTTACAAAAGACAAATATATTGTGTATATAATAATGTCTTTAAAATCTGCTCAAATTAGTTCATCAATATCTAAGAAACAAAAAATCTTGCTAGAGGAGATAACCTTTGGACAATCTCCTAGCTTTTGAATTTTTAAAGAAATTAACACATGTAATTGTATTAGAAACATTCCAATATGAGTAACCATTTCGTAAGTTAACTAAAGCTTGACTATTTACTAGCAAGAGGAATAATTTGAAGAAAAGCTTAGATTCCTTTAGTTTCTTAAAGATATTGTCGCTGCTATTTGGTTTGAATATAACTTTTCTATCTGGACTTATACTGTTCAATAATTCTACATTGCATATTGGACAGAACCCTTTTTCGAGGCAGTTGAAATAAGTCTTACTTTAAAGTTTTTATCGGCAAGAAAGCTAGAAACAAAGATTGGAATCTACTATTTAATCCTGCATTCTTTTAATCTTTAAGGATACCATTTTTCCATGCTGAATCATAAGGTTTTTGCAAGATCAAATAAAATTGAAGCCAAGTGCTTTTTATTTATAAAAGCTTCTCTAATAAAAGATTCAAGGTGAACATGATGATTGTTTGTATTATATTCATAGAAACATGAATGAAAGCTAGTTACTATTTCTGTAACTTCTAAAAACCATACCAGGGGATTATTTACCATTCTTTCAAATGTTTTGCATAAGTTGCTTTTTAGTGAAATGGGACGGTAATTTTCAGGGTCAGTACTATCCCTTTCAGGTTTAGGAATTGGAAATACCACAACTCTTTTCGAACTTTTAGAACATGCACCAAAATGTTGTTTAATATCTTAAGATGGAAGATAATTAAGAGATTGGTGTGGAAAATGTTTAAGAAATTGGTACCTGGACCTGCTGCTGTACCTTTTGTTGTCTTGATCGAATTAACTAAATCTTTAATGTAAAAGAGATATTTTTGTCATAATTATGTTGAAGTAAAAGTTGTTTGAACTCTTATAATTTTTAGAAACATAATGCTGTAGAAAGTAATTTGAATAATTATTTGACGAAGAGTTTGTTTGTTTGTTTGATTGATTGTTTTTTGTTGTTTTGTATGTTAGTTTTTAATGTTTTTGCCAATGCGTATTAACCGCTTATTAATTAAATGCATCCAATACCTTTTCGTGGATATTTGCATTTATATCTGAATTATATGACTTCAATGACTTGCGCTTAGATGATGAATTGATCCTCTAGTTTTGGCTATAGGATATTCTATGATTATTTAGGTTTTCGGATAATGGAAACAAATCGTTCTGTGTACTTACAGCTTTCTAAAATTTATCGTTGAACCATGGCTTTATCGTTGAATTTATCGTTGATCCATTTATTCTTTATTTACTATACGTACTCATTTTGATTGCTGGAATACTCTTGTGAGTAATCTGGTACAATGTTGAAAAAGTATCAGCTATTTTACCAGAATTAAAATCAATATCGGTCTGATTTTTTAATCAGACTACAGTAAGAAATCAATATAATAATCTCCAATTGAATTCGATCACTTTTAGAAAATGATGTTACATGTATATCTACCAATGAAAAAGGATATGATATCTGTCTTTAGTGTTTTATCTTAATTAAATATATAAATATGGGTCAGGGACAGAAAAGGCCGGGTTACATTTCATGATTTGTATACAAAATAAAATTCATGAGGCTGTGATGTTACGAAACAATTTTACCATTGACCTTTATGTGGGGAATTTGAGTCAGTAAACAGAAATTGATGAGCGACAGGTCTGAAATCAAATCCAATAATATGGGACCAGATGTCAATGCTGTATGATAAATATCCAGAGGCTGTCAAAAGTAGTAAACAGAAGAAACTGTTCGAAAATTTTCAACATTAACCATGGCGAAAAATTGAGGCAGCATGTTTCATTACCATCATTTGCAAAGGGGTATGTTTACCCCACCCCAGTAAGCCAAAGAAGAGCCGAATGTGTAGAAAACTTTTAAAAAATGGCAATATATACCATAAACAAGTTTACTTATGGTTGTTTGATGGCTCACTTGAAACACCAGTAAAAGCAAAACTTTTTTGTAACTAATTCGACTTAATTGCGTCCTGTGAACGTTGCCTTTGCCTCTTGGATCTTTATTCTTGTTTTTTTTTACAGGTAAACACTATTCATAAAAAGATGCAGTTATGGCTGACTTAGTAATTTTACAAATAAACTCTTATTCATGATAATCAAGTTTATTCAACTTATCTGAATACTTTTAAGACAAAGGTGATGTTGTCTCCAAGTGAAGTCGTCTACGTCAAGTAAAAATATAAAAATATACCATAGAAAAATAAAATTTCAAAAATAAAGTTTTGTATCTATTAGTTGTCTATCTTTTTTTATGCAAAACATAGTCTTTGAATTTAGATGAAGGTGAACGTCTCGTATGTTTTGAAACTACACGTTTTTTTATTGTTGTTGTTCAACCTCCCTTGGTTCACTACTGGATGTTCAACTTCATTTTCAATTCCATCAGTTCTGGGTTCTAGATCCCTTTCATCTTGTTTTTAATTATTTGACTGCAATTGTCTACTTCTGTCTGGGTTACTCCATAATTGTTGTCTCAAACGGTCATAACTTGGTTCATGTAGTAATTTAAATTTCGAAGCATCTCTGTAAATGATACGTCCATCCGATTTTCGTTGAACCTTAATTCTCGAACATAAAACCTCTGCGTCTTTCTCATATGGTGTAAATCATTTATTCATTTCTCTATTTTGAAACTTTGTCATAAATCTAAAATTCATGCTGCATAGATTTTGGATTAGGGTTAGGATGTCTAATTTGATATGTGGCAGCTGTAAAAAGTTGCCCCTTACTTCACTTCAGTGTTGTTACATTTTCTGGTCCTTCGGGATCATTGATGCCAGCACTGTTAAGTGTTGAGAATTGAGTACCGCTCAAGTCGGTGCTAGGGGGCAGGAGGGATGTTGCACGTATTTAGCATCCCTCATGTACAGACTCAATTAAACTGAGTCTGCAATTCTCTTATAATTTTGTTGTGATTAATGCTTCCGAGGGATCACTTTGTTTCCAGATTTTTTTATTTTTTCCCCACTTTTTCTTGTAGGCTTTATCTCAGGTCTGCTATCTGAGCTTCCATTTTCTGTACATCTGTAGGTCTGAATTGGTTTGTACAATCAAGCTTTGTCCTGACATTTCGTTTCATAAAGGCTTCATATGAAGAATATCATGTTGCCTGGTGCTGAATGTGGCGTTGATCTTTATGCCATCGACATGTTCTGAATGGCTGTATTGCTTGGTTTTCCTTCATTTCGAGCAATCTTCTCTGTCTTATTTAATACTTTCATAAAGCTTTCAGCTTCCCCATTTGCTCAATGGTGATCAGGTGTTGTATGATGGATAAATCCCATTTCTTCTGTAAGTTCTGTAAATTCACTGGAGGACCATTATCTGATTCTAACCTTTCTGGTATTCAATGCATGACAAAGATTTTACGTAATCTGTCACAGGTAACTTTGATGTTATTTGCTCAACAACTGGAGATATTGTTCGTTTATCAATAACTACAAAATTGAAGTGACCATTCGGATATGGACTACTATAGTCTAGAGAAATGGTATGCCATGCTAATTCTGGTATTTCGGATGGTTTTACAGGTTCCTGTTTATGCTCAACAGTTGATAACTGGCATTGGTAGCACTGTGATATCTCATCTTCAACCATAGTATTTAGCCCTGGAAACAAATAGTTTGCTATCAAAATGTGGGTTTGTTCCTGTCATGCCAAAATGACACATGCTGTGTGCGGCTTTTATAACATTCTTCTGTAACTGTTCTGATATTACTACTTGCTTGCATCTCAGAAGTAGTCCTTGGGACTTGTATAGGTCATGCTAAAAGAGTTACTATGGTTTCATCACTGGCCTGTTCTTATGAATTTCCCAATCATTGCATTTCATTCTTCTCTCAGGACATCCTGTGGAACATTATTAGATGCAGTTCTTTCCTTTATGCTTTGTAAAACCACACCATGGTCATTATTGATAATCATCTTGATTGTTTTTTTTTCAGTATTATCCATATCTGTTTCTGGAAGTAGATGACGCGACAAGTAATCTATCGGATCTGCTGCATCTTTGCCTGGTTCATACACTTATTCATAATCAACATTAATAAACTTTGACAGATAGCCTATCATGTTTAGTAAACTTCTTACTGCCTCTCTAGATTCTGGAGCTTTACATTCTTTAACAACTCTAACTTTTTCTGTTCTTTGCTTAAAATAGAGTGAAATCAGAATCCCTAAAGAAAGCCAAACGCGGCAAAATTGAAAATATTGCAGGCTCGGTATGATCGAGTCTGTTCATGGACGGTTCCTCACTGGTAAATCGATATCCAAAGAACTCTATGTCTTGTACACCAAATTGACATTTGTTTTTATTGAATGTGATACCGAAGTCTCTAGCTCGTTCAAGTACAGCTTTTAGTGTTGTGTTGTGATCTGTCATAGTCACACCTCCAATGAATATGTCGTCTCTTTGGTTCAGACATTTAGGAATATCTCCAAAATTTCTAAACATGGCCTTATAAAAAAATCATGTGAAGATTTGGCTCCAAATATAAGTGTTCTAGGTGTACTAAATGTAGCAATAGCTCTTGACTTTAGGTGAAGTGTTAGTTGATGGCACCCTTGTTTTAAATCCATTTTAGAAGATATCTTGCAATCATGAAACATGATAAACAAGCTTAAGATAAACAAGGAAAGGCGGCGTTCAATGAACGCAACCCCTACATGACCCAGCAACTTCTTATTGAGGGGGACACCAACACTGAACGCCGAACAATCCCTTGAGGATCAAAATATAACATTCTTATGGAGGGGGACACCATTTTACAAGTAAAATGTTTAATAACTGGTGCCTGTAAAGTTCTATTTCGCTCCATATACTTATTTGGTACTCTCAAATCTACACACGCCCTAATAATATGCGGTCCAAATAACTCTTTACTCATTTTGGAATACCTCGGCTTTGGGTGGACAACCAGAGTGAACACCATGTTATAGGTCTCTTATAAGATCTCTTCTTTTAGGTTGGATTTTTCAACAACTATATGTTCTGAAGTATCACGCAGTAATTCATGAAAATGATGTTTACCCATATCTTTTATTTCTGCTCCCTTGTCAGGTTTCATGTGAACAATGGCTATATTAATAACAATTGGAACTGATTTTTATTAAATCACTTACTCTGTGAATTTCTATTTTATCAATTGTAAGATGTTCAACAAAATCAAGATCTTGAATTTCTTCATCATCTGTATCTGACTCACCAGTGGCACATCGAATGTTTCTACTTTCTGTTCCTCTGGTCTGTCTGCTAAAATATCTATGTTTTTGTCGTGCATCAGAAAAACAAACTACCCCAAAATGGTTTCTTTTTCCCACATTAACTACATATTTAACCATAAGCATGACACAGTTCTTTTTTGTCGTGGGTGTGTCCTATTGCAGTATTTACAAATTTAACTGTTATCTTTTGATCTTGAATCTTTATGCTTATGCTTGCACTCGTATGGTTTCTTTCTGCTTATTTTAGCAGCATCATTGGTATTTAGTTGACCCATTACTCTGACTTGCAACAAAGTATCCTTTTAGATTTGCATCTCAGTCAACGTTTCCTGAAGTGTCCACTTCTTGTGTAACACATTGTGTTATCTGTGTTATCTGTTGTTTGAACTATTTGTTCCAATATTCTTGCATTAATGTCATGAAAGTCGCAATTCACAGCTTTTATCTTGCAATCTTGCTACATATGGTTATGTGCTTTCTCCCACTTTCAAAAACATATGTATATATCGAATAGTGCACATTTTTCTTCGGTGCAAAATATTCTGATAATTTATCTCTTAGCTTTGTATAAACATAACCCTCATCTGGGTCTTGAAGGCTCTTACATAATCGCCTTATCTCCTTAAAAACAAATATCAGCATTGCATCCTTCTTGTTTACAGGCTCCTTAATGCGGAGAAATCTCAATTCACGCTCATCTTTTAATTATCCAACCCTTCACCCGTTGCTATGTGGTCTTCTGCCACAGTGAACAGAAGAATTTGCAGGCTTCTACCTCCTTTAACCATGCTGTTAAGTAAAGCAACAATTAAGCAGCATAACAAAACCTACTGGAGTTGTTAATCCTCGTCGCCAATGTCATGTCTTCCATTCATCAACTCTAATTTATGATTATAAAATTTATTAAACTGATCTGAATCGAAAATGGCGTCGTCTCCAAGTAATGTGGTCGACATCAAGTAAAGCTTTAATTTAACAAGTAAAGCTAGCATTAATTTGTCAATATCACAGATAGCAAAGGTTAATCTACTCACCAAAAAATGTATTAAATATCGGTTACGTCTATTTAAATGCCAAATAATAGATATACTAGATTAACTTATAATATGTTGGAACTGTTATAATATCAGAGAAAAATTATTTAAGGAATGGATTAGGCTAAATTTGTGAGAACCAAAACGAAATTTTTTACTATTTTTTTTTAATTTGTATGTGAGTAGACTTACAGATCAATACCTACAAATTTGGAGTGCCGAAAGCATTTTCGATAGGAAATTGACATATTATGTGTCATATAAAACAAAATTTACTGTTGATAAATATGTGCATGTTCTGGATATTGTCAATTTTCTAAAATGTTTGCTTCATTTAGATGTTCCGTTCACAGTCTTCTTATTTAAAAAACTAGACACTATGGCTTAGAGCACTCCTGTCCGTGCTCTGTCTTTGCCCTGTCCTGTTTTTGTTTGGGGTCCGCCTGGGCTCCTTGCCATTGGTTCTTGTTGCTGGATCATATGGGGGTTGCGTTCATTGAACGCCGCCTTTCCTTGTTGATCTTGTTTATCATATTTTAAGGTACTAGAAATTTTAATGACACTCTTTCAAAAGGAGTTTAAAATTTTATATTATTAAACTTTACTATATTCTAGACATAAATACAAAAAATACAGAAGTTTACCATGAATATTGACAATGAAAGCACATCTTTTGTATCAGTCTTAAACAACAACAACAACAACAACAATTATGTTTTCATTTTCTGTAAAAAGGTTTCACTTGTTTAATATTATCCTGACATGAAAGATGATTATAAAGAACTATAGTTTTTAAAACACTTCAAATGAATCAATTTTAAATGTATATGAAAAGATTTTTTGATTTATTGAGACAAGTACCTGTCATTTTACATCAAATAAGAAGAGGGTGGGGAAGGATTAACGTCCGATTTTGTCAAATGAAATCGGAGCTTCAAATTTCAAAAACTATTTTAAACATTTGTTGTGCAAATTATAAAGAAAGTTAACCATGCTGATTTTAAATTATAATCATTTTAATTCGTTATACTATTCAATTTCATACATTAGACATAAAACTTTCATTTTTTTAATTTCAAATTTAAGATATAAAATTAATATGAAAGAAAATGACAATCTGACAAAACAAAAAGAAAAAAAGAAGAAATAATTGAAAAAGAAATTACATCTTTTGTGGTATGAACCCTTGCTCTATCACAACTCCTCACTGAAATATGAATACTCTTCAGAAAGGAAATACTTCATTAGGCATCCAATACCTAAGTAGAGATGAACGTTAATGTCCTTATATTGTTAAACTTCAATAGAAGATAAATACCATTTTATATTAGTCTGACCTTTATATAATGATATACGCTGCAAATATTTTTCAATGTTACAAACACTTGATACAACAATGGAATTAGAAAATGACTGGCACTGAAAATGATATCGCTTTTTCAGACTTTTTTGCATATGTTTTAATATTCAAGATTCAGTAAATTTGTAAATTTACATAAAATTCAAACATGCTTCGCTTAACAACTGCATTATTACATGAAATAAATTCATGGCATAACAAGGAAGGATAGCACATAATATAAAGTCAGATTCGACGTCATATTTATAAACCAACTGTCGTAAGATAAATTATTTCTATGTTTAATAATGTTCAACATGTTTTCATTGATTTTCTTTTTTTTTAATTTTTATTAACATGTTAGTATAGAAATAGATATTATGTTTTCTTACGTAACCGTAAAATACTGTATCGTTATTCGTTCAAATGCTTTGTAGTAAATCAGTCAGGCTATATTATATTCCTGTCAGATGCATTATACTACAATTATTCACTCAGAATTTATATTTTTTCCTTAAAATTAAAAGAGTATAATTACGTTTGAATAAAAAATAAAATACTTTTTCAAATAACATGTCCGCCTGGTGCAATTAAAAAATAATTTTAAGCAAAAGTAAAAAATATAAGTGCCCTTAGAATTAAAACATTCATTATATGAAGTAAGTTCATACATAAGAAATATTAATATTTAAATATTCATATACACCATTAAAATATTTAACCAGTTTCTGATTCATCATATGTCTTTCTATACTATGTCACATGACGAGGATAATGCATAAGTGATATTTTATTTCCATTTGGAAGATTTTGTTTTAAGAAAAACGTTAGAACTATTCCTAGGTACAAAACTGAGGATGGTTTCTTGTCACGCTCCTAAGTGCAATATTATTGCAGTCTTTACTTAGTCTTATGTTTTAGATATTTCGGGAAAAGGTAATCCCTCGGAAGCATTAAAAACAACACAATTACATGAACATTGCACACTCGGTTTGATTGAGTCTGTACATGAGGGAAAATGAAAAAGTACAACATCTCTCACGCCCCTAGCATCAGCTTGCGCGGTAATAATTTCTCCACAGGGCAATATCTTTAATACATAACGCGTTTCCTATCATGGCCTAGACGTCAATTTTCGTGCTAAAATGCAATATATATTCAAGTAAAATATTATGAGGTCCACATGGGCAAGCTACTTATATGTCATATCACATTTGTTCACATTTTTTTCAGGCTGTATCAGTCAATCAGGGCTTCAAGACCGGCTGCTCCATTTCCATGTTATCGTGGGGGTGTTAATTAATACAAATTCTTTAATAACTTTCCTATGTCATATATAGATTTTCAAAGGTGAGGTTTTATGCAATTACCTCTACCGCCTATGAAGAGGTTTAATCAAACAAAGCTTTAATCATTTTCAATTTTATTGTTTTGCACTTTCTGTAGGGGTCCTTGTTTTTTATATTATAATATAATATGTTTGCCTTTAGAATATCAATGGTAGGAAAATGTGAATTTGGTCGTTATGTTGTTATGGTTAGCATAATAGAGTGTCAATCCCAATTTGAAGCATGGATATGCTTTGCCAATTTCTGAATGTCATTTCTATAAAATGTTTTATTTTTCAAGTGCCATCTGAGCATTATTCACAGACTTTTAAAGTAATATGTTCTTGGTTGTTTACTTACTATTATTTGCTATCATCAAACATTTAACCTACATCAATTGATTTTATACATTACAATTTACATTGTTAGAAGTAGATTTTCATTATAAAAAGATAAGAATTATCTACACTTTTACATTCGGAGAAGTTTATTAAAATGTTTCTGTTCGGATTTCATTTTATTTTCTTCTTTTATCAAGTTGTTTAATTTTATTTACACGTAATAATGATAGTTGTCAAAGCAAAGCAACTTATTAAAATTATGGTGATTATACTTTTGTGTTATATATTTTCAAACAGTAAGGTAATGAAAACAAAGCCATTCAATAGAATATTAAAAACTACACAACAGTATCCAGAAAGAAGACCAAATATCATTTTATAATTGCCGATGATCTTGGATATTACGATGTTGGATATCATGGTTCAGAAATTAAGACCCCAAATATTGACACACTTGCAATGTCAGGTGTAAGACTCGAAAATTATTATGTCCAACCTGTGTGTACACCGGCACACGGACAACTTCTAACAGGGAGATATCAGGTATGAAGTTGAAATTTTATGTTTTGTTAAATATTTGCAACAATAGAATTGCTCGTTCAAGAAAAGATAGTGCATGTTACGAACATGTTTAGCTCATTTCATATCCCAAATTTAACAAAATGGTTGTTATTCCAATTTGTCTTGACATTGTCTTAAATGTGAAATACAAAGAAAAATCTGTCGGTATGTAAGCCTGTTTAAGGACGGTACTGGAAAATGAAGCTACCAGTCATACCCCTATCACCGTCCTAAGCAGAACTCAAAATATATGCATAATAATAGTGAAGGCAGATAACTAAATACAAAATGAAGCCATATAGGCCTGATAAAAGACTTTCCAAATTAATGTAGCTTTTCGTTTTACCTCAGATCCATACAGGTTTAAATTGGGTGTTATGGCCTGCGACCCCTGCAGGACTTCCGCTTGAGTACCCTACAATTGCAGACAAGTTTCGAGAGGCAGGTTATGCCACCCATATGGTAGGAAAATGGCATTTGGGATTTTATAAATCGGAGTTCTTACCAACAAGTCGTGGATTCGATACATTTTTTGGTATTTTACTTTTCTATCTAGGGTTAGGGTTAACATTATATTATGATTAAATGCAACAAAATTATTACGTAACAAATTTGTAAATATATATGATGCTCCTTGCGAACCATGTAAAAACTGTCTCAAATTTAGTTCAGTTTTGATAGGTCAATCAATCTCAAAATTTAAATAAATTTGCAAATTGCAAACATGTCATGAACATTTTGAAAGAATTTTTATATTTTGATGCATGAGAGCAGAATAGTTATAACACCAATATATGTTTAATAGAGTAATGATAAAATATATCATGTTATTTATTTTTAGTTTTCTGTAAAATGATCATTTTAATTCCATTCAATCAGGTTTCTTAAGCGGACATTCAGATTATTTTACCCATATTACTGGAAACTATCAAGAGAAAGTTATGATTGGTTATGATTTAATGGAAAATGATAAACCGGCAAATATAACAAAATATAATGGCTCTTACTCCACACGTCTCTTTGCAACGAAAGTGAAAACCCTTATCCAAAAACATTATTTTGACAAGGTAAAGTAGAGTTGAAAGAGCTTTTTTAATTTTTTAAATTACATCTAAACGAATCTAAAATAGTCACTTTTCGGGTTTTTACGTACATTGCCTATATTGTACCCTTGCATGTGTTGTACCTGTGATTCAAGAGGTGTTATTGTGCTTATATTTTCTTGGAACGTCCATGTTCTCATTTAATTACTCTCTTAGATGATATTAACCAAATAAATTTACAGATTCCCTAAGGATTTACAACTTCATTCGATCTTTCTGATAAACCAAACCATAAGTTAAAACGGTTTTAATAATATTTTGCAGTCTCAAACGGGATCCATAAGAAATATCTGTTCTTAAAAACAAGACACTAGAATTTTTGGAAACATATTTTAGGTACATCTATGAATAAGCTTCTTCCCACTTCGAATTTATCTAGAATAAGTGTTACATATGTTTTATTCTAAAACATATATTACCATTTGAATACATTTAAACTTCAGCCGATGTTCATATATCTATCATTTCAAGCTGTGCATGCTCCTCTCCAGGTACCAGACAAATATTTTAACGCATATCCTTATATCAATGATATAAACCGACGAAAATATGCAGGTACCTTTCAAAAATCATTATCAAATTCAAATAAAAAAAAAAATGAAATCATAATTATTTTAAAAGATGAGTCTGCATAATGAATTAATTTGTGATTCTTCTGATAAGAATATGATGATAAATATTGCTATTAGTAATATATTAAAAGTATGTGTCAAAATATTTAGTTAAAATTCGATACCAACTTAAGAATTTGTTTGTTTCATTAATTTATTGATTCACGAAAGAACTTCAAATGAATAATGCAAATTTAAAACTGATATTCTGTAAACAATTTTTCTCATGTGATATAAAACTTAAGGATGGTGTCTTGTATGGATGAGGAGGTTGGGAACATTGTTGAAGCAATTAAAACGCGTGGTATTTGGAATAATACAGTGATTATTTTTAGTACAGGTATGTATAATTTCGTGTTTCTGGTGCTAGATATATAAATGTTAATCGACTGATTGATTAAGTGTTATTGACATCGCGAATTTTTGTACCTAGACAATCTATTATAATTTGAGGTGTCACATTTATCCGTTCAAATTGTTACGGTCTGGTTTTAGCTAAAAACTATAATATTTTTATTTCCTAACAGTATATGACATTATGCAATAGTTAATTCTTAAGCGAATACACGCTATAAAGGCAATTATTCAAAATACTATACTGAAAGTACAAAAGTTAAAGAGTTTGCAATAATTTAAAGATAATAGTAATTTGAGGATAAAAGGAAAAAAGAAAAACAATAAGTTGCTGTTATAGGATTCAAAACTACTAGTTAATTTCTATATTCTTCAAGAGAAACCACCTTAACAACTGCTCTAAGATTGATTTTTCATTTACACAATTTTAACAAATCGATATTAACATTTATATTGATTTACAAATATATCGTAACGTTTACGGAACTTACCGACTACAGGGTCAAATTCAAGAGTGCCACGTCAATGTTGTTTGACAAAAACACCCGTAATTATAACTGTACGCATTATTTAGTAAACATATAAACTTTTTTTCCACCTCTGGTGAGGGGTAACCTTAACAATATTTTATAGTTGAATTCTGCTTAATCTCATGCTAAGAGGCTGGACAGTATCTTGCACTTTCCAGTTCTGTCAATTAACAGGCTCATTTAATTCGAATATGCATCACTTTCAATTTGACAATTCTGATATTTTTAAGAAATTCTTTTCATTCGTTTTGACAAAGTTTAAAGCTAAACTCTAAAGCTTGATATTTAGATTGAAAACGAGTGCATGTTATTGATAACAATAACACGATTATAATGTATTGTTCTATATTTCTTGATATTCAAATCTGATTATAACAAGCAATTGCAACATATGATAAAGTGTAATTTTATGTCCGTTCATAACGGCCTCAGACAGAATTAAATTTAGAAGTATTTAAATGCTTTTTTAACACTTTAAAATTTAAAGAAAGCAATCACAGCCTTATCTTTCCTATATATCTAAATAGTCGTTGTCATAAAATAAAGTACGATTTTCATTTATTATAACTTTTGTAAAGATAATGGCGCTAATCCAAAAGTTGGAGGAAGCAACTGGCCACTAAAAGGGACAAAAAGTACTTTGTGGGAGGGTGGAATACGCGCGGTTGGATTTGTTAACAGCCCTCTTCTTGGTTTTGGCGAAGAAGGATATATATCAAAAGAACTTATGCACGTTACAGACTGGCTACCTACTATAACAAACCTTGCTGGTGCTTATTCAATTGAATCTGACAAGTCAGACGGGATAGACCAATGGGCATCTCTCAAGTATATTGTTAATTTCAAACAGTTTACCTACGAAATTCTAAATGGCTAGGTTTAATTGTGAAAAGACCGGCTTGAAATTTAGTAATTGTGTTCTTCAAAGTAAATCATTATCGTCATATTGGTTTTCTTTTTAATTTGGGAGCGTTTCACTATTATAATACATTATTTGATGTATTGTTTTCTTTTTAATTTAACACATGTTTATAACTCAAACTTAAACAAATCTTCGAGTAATAGTAGTCTAGTAAAAATAAAATATGACCCAGAACTAATTGCAAAAGTTTTGAATCTTTGTTCATTGAATAGGTCTGGTATATGTATATGTCAGAAAAAAAGTTGCACGTATAACTCTGTGCACAACTTTTTTTACAAGCGTTCAAAGTTCACGAATTTTAACTTTATATTTTAAGACCCGAACTGTACACCATACTGTACACTCAGTTTTTTCCTATGACGTAACAATTTTACGTAGGCACGCGCGTCATTGAAAACTTGTCATATGATTTCGTGAAACTTCCTCCAAAAACTAAATATCATTTTTCATCAACAATAGCGTTTGGATGGCAAAGGTAAGTTGGTTTCGTGTATTTTACATTTACTTTTATCATTTATGCCTTTTTACTGTCACAATAAGTGCCATAGTTAAATATAACTACGATTTTATGTTAAATATTTTTGGAAATAAACAGCAAACCAATATCACCAGTAAATGTTAGTATTTGATTTTATTATATTCATAAAATGAACGATATGTGTCGATACTGGTCTGAATAGTAAGAAAATCAATACACAAACATAAAATAACATATTTCATAAGTTATATACATGTATATTCATATTTTACACTACATAATACTATGGTTACTGTGAAATAATGCATATACAAAATAATTTTATATACAGATCTGTAGATTTAAAATATGCTTTCAGATTCTACAACGTGCGTATTTTGTGCGCAGGATATCCAGAATGGGTCCCAATTGTCACTCTCAGAGAGAAGGGAAGCCACAGTGTTAACCATGCTAGCGATCTGAGGAATTCAAGTATACAAGTATACGAACAATTACAGGCCAAATTGTGCACCAAGACTGTAGAAGGGATTTTATTCACAATAGAAACATTTCAAATAGTTCCAATGTTAAGTGTAACCAAGTTAAAAGACCTTTAAGATCAAATGCTAACTTTGCTTTTAAGTGTAATTGCTCGTTCTGTGGTAAGCCTGCTAAAGTTGCATCTGGGAAACGTAGATGTTCATCCTGGTAGAAGTTTTGATTTTCAGGAAACACATCGTCGGAACCCACGGTACACATTTCGTATCTACTACATTTAATATTATTACCGATACATGTATACGGTAAAAAACATGGGTTTCCGAGGATGCAGGAAACAATACAACTTAATTAAATGTTCTGAGAGAAACAATCTGTGGGGAAATGTTGTTTTAAACAGACTGTTGTCAGTTTTGGATTTTCGTCAGATTCGAAGAATGTATATTACAGATCAGACAATGAAAACCCAAATAGTTTGGCATATATATTCAAAAGACACCAAAATGTGATTGGAATAGAGATTTGTTATCTCCTACCATTCCTGCACGCTTTCTCTAGATTGTGACAGTTCTTAAAATAATGTGTAAAAATGAAGTGTTCCGGCAAAATGCTGCAATATTTCATTCTTCAACAAAGAAGAAATTATTACAGGTGGTGAAAAATCCATGAGGATATTATATGATGGAGCTAGGGAGATAAATTTGAACAGACTGAGATTTCACAAATTTGTAAGTAAAACCATGTCAAGTTCATCTGTTATTCAAGTTCAAAGCATTCCGCCTACGTCTGATGCTGCGGCGCAACACTCTATACCGTCATATTTTCAAACACAAACATGGATTGGAAATGATAAATTAGATCCAACTGAATGGGGATAGGAACTTCTCGAAGGACTCTTGTACCCACAAAATCTACACAACCCGCTGCTCCAGATTTTCTTTTAAATATCAGATGCAATTGCAAAAAAGCCACTCTTAGACATGTACCTGTCGCAAACATGACCTCGAATGTTCGGTTGGTTGTGGAGAATGTCATTGTATTAGCTGTTCAAACTGTCGGTCCATTTCAGATATTGATTTTGCAGACATGGAGGACTAGATCTTGTATCGACACAATGCTCTTAGAATTTAGTTGTCAATTTTTACCTGTTTTGTATTGAAATGTATTCATATTTTGTGTTATTATTGGCAATGTACATGCATCTGGCATCTTGTTTTTACATAAGCAATAGAGGTTTCACTTTAAATTATTCATATAAAACTTTGCAGACAAATATGTTCTATATATTGAACAGTCTCATATTCCTCGCGAAGTAAATACAATGTAGCTTGTAATAAAAACAAAAGATTTATAACAATACTCCGTTTGCTTGCCATATGAAGTAGTTCTTTAGTATTGTAGTTATACTCTTTTATCCAGTGTCAAATTATACTAAAATTTATGCACAATATTTTACATTGGTGTCTATCACAGAACAATTAACTTGTAGTAGCACCAAACTATGCGCTATAACATAAATGTAGTAAAATGGTTGAAACAATCTAACTCCAAATGTACAATAGTATTGTGCATTTAGAGTTAGATTTATATTGAATACATACTTATCAATGCTTTCTTAGAGGGAGAGGACATTTATAAGCTTTATAGCTTTCTGCCCAATCCCAAAATGTACTTTGTAAATATTGTTCACTTGCTAAATGTTTTGTTGAATAAATATGTTTAAACCAATGCTTTCTTATGTTTGCTTGTGTTGCGACAGACTGTTTTTTTTCTCTAATTGTCAATGTCAAAGTTCACCTATTGTAAATAAAAATGTATTACTATACTGTCTAACATACAGAACGATAATTTCAAACTTATAGAAGTGGTCTTATATGTTGTAGACTGTTATGTGTTAGTACAAGCATGACAATAACCCTACCATATACTTTAAGTGATTTAAGTGTACATATCGATATGTGACAAAAATGTAGTTCTTGTGAATGAAACAGCCTGTATATATTTGTGTTCTTTATATTTATTATCACTACATTGTTGCTTGCCAAATTAGGTAGCTCTTCGGTACATTTATACATTTTATAATATAGTTTTATTCCGTGTGTTATGTCAAATTTCAACAAGTGACACTTAAATGTATATACTACAATTTCTCCATAGACCGGGCATAGTATTTTTCATCTGTAGTTTTGGTAATTGTTACTCGCTCTTAATTATACTTACTTGTTGTTCTTTTTTTTTGCTTGAAACAAACAAATTAATCAAAATGCGTCGGATGTTCCGAATGTTAGCTAAACAAAAGTGTACCTGAATTATTCAACATTTATCTAAAACAAAATTTACAATACACATGTATGTCCATTTTAATTCATATGAATACAGTTGATACAATTTACAAAGAACTTCTTCATGCATAAATATGTTATTATGTTTTGTTTTTACTGTAAATATACATGGAATGGATGATTTGCTGCTTATATATCGGAATTTGACTGGTTAAAAATTTTAACATAAAGTGGGTGGGGTAATTTGACACCAGTTTGTCATAGAATTGCCCACCAATTTTTTTTTTTAATTTTAAATGCATAAATTTTTGTATCAACATGGACAAAAATTTGTTTGTATGAAGTTTGCATGTAATAAATATGTTTAACATATATATAGAAGTGTTTTTTTTAGTATCATCGGAAATTAACAAATTACGCCGATTTTATAACTGAAATTTAAGGGTGTCAACTTGAAAGCTAGAATTATCACATTTCCCCTTCAGCAAAAGAGTGCAACTTTTTTCCTAATATCAAGCAGATATGGTACCATCATAAAATACCAAAACAAAAACTTTTGCAATTAGTTCTAGGTTAGCTTGATTTTCGGGCTAATTTGACTAGACTATAGTGTAAACATCCACTCTTTATGGAAGTAAAGCAGTTATTTTGAATCCGTTCAACCTTTTTAATCAGAATTTTACAAACATTATTATTTCCATTTATGAACTACGATACATATATATAGATAAGGGATGAAAGGTATGCATTGGTCCCACTTAATAGGTCCCCTTACTATTTAAGATACGGCACTTCTAGTAGAAGACATGAAATACTGCACAATATTAACCCAGTATATAAGAATACTTACCATACCATACGTTTT
Organism: Ruditapes philippinarum; assembly: GCF_026571515.1. Lineage (NCBI taxonomy): Eukaryota > Metazoa > Mollusca > Bivalvia > Venerida > Veneridae > Ruditapes > Ruditapes philippinarum. The sequence goes on from NW_026856190.1 coordinate 87,504, forward strand.
TCGATGAGAATGGGAGCATGGAAAATCATGCTGGGACAATCAGGTATAATAAGAAAATATTCAATTTTCTGTTTAATTAGAAAGACAGATATACGTGTTTTAAAATAATTAGAACTTGAACGAAAATAAAACATTGAAGAAAGGTAACATGAAATTCAGGCATCGTTTTTTTTTTTTTGATAATTTGACGTTGTAGTACAATGGAACTTTTTTGTTTTTGATACTCTGTATCTTCTGTTTTAAGGTTCTGGAAGTGACAACAAACGGTCAAATTCCCAAATGCATTTGTACAATATTGAAAACGATCCGCGAGAGGAAGAATATTTAATTGAAAAGTTTCCAAATATAGTTGAAATTATGCTGAAAAGGCTTGAATATTACGAACAAGGAATGATTTCATCTCATCTTCCTGATATTGATACAAGCGCTGATCCATCACTACACGATGGCTTTTGGCAACCCTGGAAGTAAATTAAGGGACGAAAAGGGAGTAATTTAACACGTACTAAATATCGCCCGCTCATACTGATACTTGTGTCCCTTATATTTGTTTGTTTGTTTGGATTTTTACGGCACGTCAACACATAACTGGCCATATCGTGCCGAATGCTACAATAGGCTTAAAATATTATGTAAAACATTGTAAATGACAATAGAAATGAGCCAATTAGATCCTAGAATACAAGTTTATCTCTTTTAAATAATCAATTATGTTTTTTGATGGAATTGTATTAAAAAGTTCTTTGAGTGAATTTACAGAATAAAATCTATTACGGGCCTGTGAAAAATCATGACATTCAAGAAGAAAATGCTTGACAGTAAAATTTTCATTACAACCTACACAGAAAGGGGCATTGTCATTTGTGAGGAGATAAGAGTGGGTAATTTTAGTGTATCCAATTCGGCATCGAAGAAGAACTGTTTGATCACGGCGGTTTGACAGAGATAGAGATGGTGACATATCAAGAGATGGGTTTATATCGTGAAGTTTATTAAAACGGCATTGTCCCAATTTGCTTTCCATTCAGATGATACGAGTTTATTTATAGCCGGTCTAAAATCACAAGCAGGTAACAATAAGTCAGTTTTTTGAAAATTTAATGATTGTTTAGCTAAAGCATCTACTTTTTCATTTCCTCGTATTCCTACATGGCTTGGATTCCAATGTTATTTAACATATTTTGTTTTTAGTATATCATGAAATCGTAAAAGAAGTTTCTTTACCATGATATTGTCAGATTTTTTATTTCTAATGGATATTAAAACAGAAAGCGAGTCAGAAAATATCAAACCTAACGACACCTATATATATTCTAATGGAAAAATATATAACAAAATGCATTGCTTACTCTCTATGGGCATTTTCAAGTACCTCGTTGAATTAAAACTTAAATCAATTTTCTGAATGATTGTTTAAGTCGTGAAATTTGGATAACTAGATTATTATTAGATGCATAATTTAATGTATTAAGTGTTCCTCTCTTTGTTCCTCAGATGTATGTCTATGTTATTTCATACTGTTTTGGTGACACTTTTGATTGTATCCCTTGTTGTTTTCTTGTCTACTCTACGGTAAGTATCTTCCCTTTTCCCCTTGATTTATTTTTTTTAAAATACCCCCCCCCCCACTTACCGGGTCTCCTGTCCTGTTACCATGTACCCTCTGACTTTGTGGGCCTATTATTCAATAATTTATTTGTTTTCATTGAATTCCTTATCAGTAACAAATTATTTCCTATTATTCAATCATTTATTTTTCTTTGAATTCCTTATCAGTTACAAATTATTTGTCATTTAAGTGATTAGTCTGTCCGTGCTCTGCCTTGTACCCTGTCCTGTTTTTGTTTTGGGTACGCTTGGGCTCCTTGTCACTGGTTCTTGATGATGGGTCGTGTGGGGGCTGCGTTCATTGAACGCTACCTTTCCTTGTTCATCTTGTTTATCATATTTTAACCTGCACAACAATAGAGAAATGGGACAAAGCTTAACACTTTGAATGTTGATTTGTTTCAATGGTATAACTTATCATATCTATATTAAATTAATTGTGACCTATTTGTTAGAAATAAGCTGTTTCGTCATCATTTCTAAATAAAACTGTATCATTTTCATAAAAAGACAAGCTTTATCTCTATAACTTCGCCATAGGTAATGTTTATATTATCATTAATAACTTAGGAAATCATTTAACAATTTTACAGTATATGCTGGAAACTATGTGACATTGCCAATTTTTTCCTGTAATAATTTTCAAATTTCTGTTTAAAACAAAACATTCATGTGTCACAATTGTAGCAATTTTGCTTTCTTATCGATAAGACTATCCCTATTGATAAACTGTTGCAAATGGTGTCAATCTTTTGATATGTTCTATAAAAACAAAGAACGAAACTAGTTGAAAATCTGTAACTGTCACGTTACTTGTCAAAAAATATAAATTTAATTACTGAAAGATTCTTTCCCTTTACTTCATATTTTCAAAATAGTTAAATAAAATAACTTTATTCATCCATTTTCAATTAATTATAACATTACTGTAAATCATTTTTTCCTATTGTTTCTATATACGAAATGTAATAAAAACAACAAATGTACCTTTGCTTGCCTCTGTAAAAGTCATATTCAAAGTAAAGAATCCTTGCATCCCAAGAGTTTAAAAAAGAATTATTGTTGTGTTTTTTTTTCTTTCTTTTTAATTTTTCTTTCTGACAGCGATAATTGTTTGTGTACGGGAATGGACGTGTATAAACCATCCAGTTCCATATAAATGTACGAGCCGATGGTGAAATTTATATTGTGGTTACATTTTATTTCAAATCTGCCCAAGCTACAATGCATGGGATAGAAGCCTTAATTTCCAGGGGCTTTACTTCTTTAAATATAGCTTTGTAACTTTTTCTTAATCAAAGGTTTATATCTATCTCCTTGGCATTAGGAATTTCGGTTTGACGAATAAGAAAAAATAACGTTTAAACAGCTCGAAGGGGACGATGAAGAAGCTACGTTAATACACATTTCTTTTCTAAATTCATTGCTAAAATAAGCATTTTGTTTAAAATATGTAAAAAGAATTTGTTTAATTACACGGTACACTTTTCATAAAAATTAAAATATGAAAAATGGTTTTACTAGAATTATGATTTCGAAAATGTATGAGTTGGTTTTTTTTAGGAATATCATTGACTTATGTTCCCTTTTTCAATGCGTGTCTCGGCTTTTTTCGAATGAAAACATAAAATACTATTCTTCTTCGCTTACTATTTCAAAACATATATGACTTAAAATTAATATGTTCCTGGCCTAGATGTCCCTAGAAGGTATTATGTTTATTTCATATTTATCTATCTTATTGTCTGCTCAAGTTTTCTTCATAATAAAGAGTTTACTTTTAAACACTCTTTGACGTACTTCTTGACGTAAATGAAACTTTATTCATTTATCTTTTATTCTTTTATACGCCGTACTTGTATAATTTCCAGCGGCTACGGTTACATATTTATTTCCAATTGGTTACTTCTTATGGATTACAAGTTTCTCTATGGCAGCAAAATGAAAACCCGGTTATTCCGGTGATAATATCAAAACTGATACGCGTTATTCAAGACCTTTTCTAAGCGTAGTTCAGCGAACATTTGCCAGTAACCAACAAAAAATAATTATGCTAGGATAAATAAAGAAATGAGGGTTTAAAGTTCAATCAGTGTTGGAATTAAGCTTGTTACAACCGGGGCATTATGTCTCAAGTTACATGCCATATTTATTTTTAAATTCGCACTATTCATTGAAAAAAGGCATATTGTTTTTCTTTTTGTTTCAAGATAAAGCTGAAAGTATTACAGTGACGAGGGGTACCTGATGTATTCATTCACCAATAAAATATGATAAACAAGATCAACAAGGAAAGGCGGCGTTCAATGAACGCAACCCCCTTATGACCCAGCAACAAGAACCAATGGCAAGGAGCCCAGGCGGACCCCAAACAAAAACAGGACAGGGCAAAGACAGAGCACGGACAGGTTAATCATTAAATGATAAATACTTTGTAACTGATTAGGAATTCAAAGAAAAAAATAATAGGCCCACAAAGGGGAAGGGGACAGGAGACCGGGGGAAGGGGGGGGGGGTTAATCAAAGAAATGAAAACTAGAGGCAATGGGGTAGATACTTACCGTAGACGAGAAAACAACAAGGGACACAAGTAAAAGTGTCACCAAAACAGTATGAAACAACATAGACATACATCTGAGGAACACAGTGGGGCGCCGCCTTGGAACGGTCAGCAGCATAATAATGGCTGCTGGGGAGTTTAAACCGGTTAATGGTGCACCAAACCTCGCTCTTAGCCCCTACATGTTCCTATTAACGAGACAGTGTAAATAAAATGAATCCCCGCCAAGTGAAATTCTAACACTTGTCATGGTTACAAAAGGTTAAATAAGTTAAACACTAAAATGATCATGTAGAAACATATAAAAGTAAACCCAATGACCATAACAAAAGTACTCAATGTCCTAAAAGAAGACAGAGCAACAAGTCGTCATATAACTTTGTATTTGTTGGTGCGACGTTGAACTTAAATTGTTATATGACAAGCAATTATGATAGATATTTTAGCATACGTGACAAGGTTATGGAGCCTTTCAAAATCAATTTCAATATTGAACAGTTCTTCAAAGTAATAAGTCAATTTTACAGTTTCTGAGAATAATACCTTCACAAATAGTTAATCAGAGAAAAAGAATATCTTAGTATAATTGTGACTATGCGATTTAATTTCAGGATCATGCAAATGTAAAATGGAGTCATATGTTAATAAATAACAAGTTATTCAAGGCCTGAAGTGAAAAACTGTGATAGTTTCTGAAAAACATAACTTTATATCTTTTACAGATTCAAGTGATTTTGATTTTTTGAGCTTTTATGATCTGACAATGTCTTTAAAACTCATCAAAGTGCATACGCACAATTTCTAAGTATTGAAGCTAGACAGAATAACATATAGGTTGGAAGAAAATGTAAACCGACTCCGACGTTTGCGAAAGCTGAAAAGTGGAGCTATAATAAAATAAAATTAAGTCCGGTGTTTCAAATAGCATTGTAATTTAATTCCACTATAAACCTCATTTATATATACTGAACATACTGAAGACTCAATAAGATATGTTTAAGGAAATACATATTTACTTGTTTAAATAGAATTGCTACTCAATGAATGCAAAATAGTGAGGTGAAAAGTCATCTGATAATTATCTAAACGATATCTCGCTTATATAATTTGCGTCGTTCGTGAAATAATTTGATCTATATATGTCCTATATCATTACAAAAAGTAATTTGTGCCTGAACGGTCAAACTAAAAGCGATAAAAAAACAATAACAGCACGATATGGTATAACATAGTGATAGAAATGAAGATAATTATTGTATATTCTATTATGCAACTGCTATGGTAACACATAAAACAGTCAAAATTAAAAATTATATACTTTTAAATAGCGAATTTTGTAGAAAAGTCATACTGCACTGATGACATTTACACAATTATTTTTGATATCAAGTAGGTAAGCTGATATCAAAAATAGGCATCGCCTATTTCAACAATCTTGTTTCAATGGTTTATATTCTTCCTTTTATCAGCCTTTGAATTCTATCATTTATCTCAAACCCCTTATTACAGTCTTGAATTAAGCTGTGATGTTCATTTTTTCTATTCCGTTTTTAAATACCAACAATTTAGATAGCAAATAAGTAAGCACCAACTTACTGAAAAGACGTCATAATTTATTTCGCAAATGACAGACTGGACGATTTTCTTGGAGAACTTGTAGTCTATATGTTAAATATGTTTTGCCAAAGTGTAAAATAAGTAAGCATATCGTTCCGTTATGAAAAACACGCAATGTTGCTAGGTGTCTGCACCGTTGTCGAGACGAAAAAATAAAGAAAATCGATATAGCAATCTTACATATATAATGCTGAAATTACACGGATGATTTTATATATGTACTGTAATAAACAAGTGTATTCTCTTCAATATATAAATGACTAAAACAATTATCAAAAATAATTCTTTATAGCTTATGTTACATAGATGGTTACTATAATTAACATTTTAATGTCATAGTGTATTTAATACTACGTTATGCAAAGATATTTCTTTAATAACATAAAACGCATTTTTGTCTTAACACATAGAAAATAAAATGACACGACTTTATATTACAATGTTTATGTCATTTCAAGTTCATAAGGCCGCTCCTAAAAATGTTTCAATTTATTTTCTTCTGTTCTGTTCTGGTTTTTTAAACATATGATTGTATCACTTATTTGATTACATATTTACTGAGGATGTCACCCTAGAATAGAATTAGACTCAACCTATTGTATAGTCTAGAACATAGTTCTTTCATATTTTGAACTGCCCAATTAAAATATTTATTGGTCACATTTTCAGTGTTTTTATTGCATCTGTATAGGTTTTGTGATATATGACTTTAGAAGTTATAGTTCATTTTTTATCCAGGACCTCGTTTTTTGGCGGTAGGATGTATAATGCGCCAGCAAGTGAACACTTTACAAAGTGTCCCAACAAAATGGAAAAAGGGGACGGACAATATATATCAATTTATAGACATAATTTGACTTTGTATTAGTGTAATATGTGCAAGGAGTTTGACATAAAAGCTAAACAAACATGCGTCTTACTTTTTGAACGAAACGATTTCCTCACATATTAAACTATAATCTGGCGAAACAAAGTAAACATTTACAAGTTCTTCACCATGAATGTTATTTTCATAATATGACGTGGACATTGATGATGCTAGTTGTGAAACGTTGTCACTTTATTTAGAAAGACAGACAAGACAGACAGACATATATATTTTATAACATGATATAAAAAAAGTGTTTGTACTCAAATAAAATAGTGAAAAACAGAATCCCTAAAGAAGGCCCAACACGGCAAAATTGTAAAATGTTGCAGGCTCGGTTTGAATGAGCCTGTTAATGGACGGTAATGGAAATTGCAAGTTACCGTCCACGCCCCCGACCACCGGCTTAAGCTTAATTCAACATTTTAACACTAAAATGGCGAAATTTTGAATTTACAAACATCCGCAGTTGTGTTCATACGGCGGTTATCATGGAACTTCCAATGTGAAACAGTAGTGTCATTCCATGAAAAGCGGCGTATGGTCCCCAAGTAAAAGAATGCGTGTGCCCTAAACGAGAAAACAATGGGCGTCACTAAAATGAAATGGAATTTTGAAAGGGATCTGAGATAATGAAGCCTGCATATCAAGTTTACAAAATGGTACAAAATGGAGATGAACATAATTATCATTCAGTGCAAGCGATATTTGAACGTATTAGCAAAGCATGTAAAACATTAAAAGAAATATTGATTTGCTCTTGTTTATCTGTAGTTGTTAACAATTCCAAATATTTATAAACTGATGGTTTAACATAGTATTTATTACCAATGCATTGTTTTCTAATATTTGAATAACAAGGACATATACAAATGAAATGTTATACGTCTTCAATGTCATATGAATTTCAAACAAGACAAAAGCGTTCTTTCTAGGTTTATTATCATTAGTATATCTACCGGTATTAATCCTCAAAGGATGTGCAGACATACGTTGTCGAGAAAAGAATGTTCTTTAAGACTTTTAAAAGACATAAAGATATATTTCATAACAAAATCCAGGATTAAAAAAACAAATCTATTAATGTACTCTTGTTAAAAGTGTTATACCAGTAACGTTTATACATTTTGATAACTTTCGTTTTAAAAACTAAGGGAAAAACACTTAGAGTTAAACACATAAACATTATCAAAAATGTCGACAAAGTCGTATTCAACTAATAATTTCTATACATTCTGTACCCAGTTATCACAACCAATCTTTAACAGCTATGTCAACCAATATTTCATAATCCACACATATCTATTTATATACACAAAATAACAGCAAAGCTCGCCATACACAAAAGCATTACATGTCGTTTTATTATCATTTAACAATCGTTTCAACTTTTTTAATGTATTCTCTGTATTTCTGTATTTCTTTAGACTTTGTATACCCCTATACTTCAGCCCTATATCTCATTATGGCGCCAACAAATGAATCAAATAGCTATCAAAACATCTTTGGTTTTAAGTTAAAATCCTTACGCTTATTCAATAAAACATTCAATGCTTTACCAACTAAATATTCCGGGTTTAGGTTAAAACTACCTGTTTAATCAAAAACCATATCTAAATAGCTAAAGTCAATAACCACTTCTATGATCGGGCCGTTATAGTTCAATCTCAACAGAGTAAAGAGTATACTCAGAGAATGAAGAAAAGGACTAAACACACGATTTGACATCACTATACATATCTCTGACATCTCGTAATAATGTTTTATGAATTCGAGATTTAATATTTTTAACCAGAGGTCATTATGATATATTGATACATTTCATCATATGAACAAAAATAACATGACGGCATTTATTTCTTAACAAATATTTCTGAACTTAAAACTGCAGTATGACTGTAGCATCAATAGTAGAACGCCCTTTTTGAAATCCGAACTTGGCATCCAAAATAATATTGTTTTCTTACATACACTTCCAAAATTATTATTAGTAACACAGGTTAACAGTTTAGACAAACAACTAACTAATGTAATACCTCTATGATTATTGACGTCAGTTATATAATCTTTCTTATGCAAAGGTATGTTATTACCAAGTAACCATGATACATGGTAAATACCAGAGTCAATAATATTATCAAACAATTTACACAGTTGAACAGCTAGGATATCTACAGTTTCTATGAAATACTCATTTAACAAATTATCACAACCATAACCGTTTGAGTGATTTAACAGCTAACATAATCTCATCAACAGTAACAGGACAACGCAATTCAAGGTAAATCGTGTAGGTACATCAAATCATTATTTTCGTTTAACATTTCTGATTCATCGTTTCTTATAAACAAAAACATTTCTACCAAAGTCTAGGGTTAGGGATTCGCAAACGGCATTCAAAGGTAAATTTCAATTTTGAGCTTTACTTCTCGACTTAAAATGCTTCCTAAAGTCCTCGCAGGTCCTCTATTTCGATCATTTTCTTTTTGTAATTTTTCTTTTTATGGACTATACCCTTATATTTCCTTTAAAGTGACATTATGCCCATCCAAGGGTATATAGTGAGTAAACGGGTGAAGATCAAAATAAGTTTTCGTTTTGCCACAATTCCTTTTAATTAAAAAATTAATTTCACATAAACAATAAAAAACGCACAGATCCTAACTTAATTTCAGTAAATATCCATTAGAATTTACCTATAACGCTTAGTTTATAAAAAGAGTGGGACGGTTTTTTATATTTTAGGTAGATTTATAATTTTATCCTAAACAGTTTTCAATATCAACTGTTGGTCAAACACCATTTTGACAATCAATCTTTTGAAATATAAAGTCAATTCAGCTCAACTTGACTATCAAAATATGAGCATAATGTCACTTTAACATTCACATAAATATATTCTATTTGCATCTGACTGCAATCAGTTAAACTAGTCTAAGTCAAACCTTTTTATTATTAAGTGAATTGTTATCAAAACTTATAGGCATCTTTTAGAATCTGCAACATATCTTATATTAATTGTAAAATCATTCAATATAGTAATGCTATGTATGCAACATATTACATGTATATAATTTATATCTGACCAGTTGGTATTTCCAATATTATCATTGTTCTATTTTTAGAACATTAACTACATGCATGTCAACAAGAAGTTTCTTACCTGTTGTAGAAAATTCTAGATTATGATTCATGCATTATATTTAGATAAAAATTTCCGGAATGTTCTTTATTGTTGAAGTTGCTAGATTATGATTACTGTAGAACATAATAGACTTTTCTGGATTTTTTTTAGTTAATATATATAAAGTGACATTTTTCATTACTTTTATCTTTTAAGTCATCAGTTATCTTTTAAGTCATCAGTTACCTTTTAAGTCATCAGTTATCTTTTAAGTCATCAGTTACCTTTCAAGTTATTTGGAGTATTATTCAACTTGGATATTAAGTAATTTATTGGAGCTTGGATTTTGAAATAGTTTAAATTATTCTTGTGGATTTTATTGTGGGAATTTATTCTAAAGTGTTCTTGGATTAAACTTGGATTTAACTGTGCTATTCATTAAGGGATCATTCCAGGATCAGATAAGACATTTGAAATTTATATTTTTATTTGGACTTCAGGTATTTGTAAACATAAATTGTTCTTTTATTTTTCTTTAATAATTTTTCTGTAATAAATTTGTCATTGTTACAAATTTGTTGCTGGCTTTTCTTTCTCGTTACGCCTGGCTCGTAACAGTAATTATACTATATCTACCTAAAGAATTATCATTATTAACAATTGTATTAGATTTCGTTAAGTGTACAACAACTGCTCTCATAAATTGACAATCCCATTTAAACTAAATCTCCTCATGGTCAACGTTTAAAGTACACACATTGTTACAAGGTAAGCTTAAAATCAATGCATGAAAGTGCTACTCAGTGTATGTGATTAATACAAAATTTATTCAACTGTCTTAAAGCATTATCACACATGTGCAAATAGTCAAATAACAGAACACCCATTAAT